>NW_020837971.1:6248260-6253705 GCF_003676395.1 Aethalodelphis obliquidens
AGAGGCCCGCGTACCGCCAAAAAAAAAAAAAAAAAAAAAAAAAAATTGGCAAATTTATTACATGACCGTCGTATTTACTATCAAAACCCACACAAGTACTGCGATTCATCCTCTCCCTAGTCCATGCCCTCTGCATGGGACTGACTGCCTTTTAACAAACTATGTTGTTTAGTCATTCATAGAAAATAAACAATAAACATATCTAACCAATTTCTTTTAACTGACTTAATACCTGTACTGATAATGTCAAACAATAGGGTTTCTATAGTTTCTTTCATAGGCACGTGTAGATGTGCTAAGTATTGGAGGAAGCAAGGTGAACACTCAAACTGTGTGTGTGTGTATGTATGTGTATATATAATCCACATACAAATATATATGTATACATATAGATATATATATAGTCATTTCAGTTATCCTATAACCATTTTCTCATGCCATTAAACATTATACAAAAATAGAATTTTAATGGCAGCATATTATTCCCATTAACACTCTAACATATTTCATCATTCCCATGTTATTGGGCATTTAAACTACTTTCAAATTTTTTCAAATAGTGTTTCGGTGAATAATCATATACATCAAACTTTGTCTACATTTCTGGTTTTTTAAAATTTATAATAGATTTCCCCAAACTAAAAGAACTACGTCAAAGTATATGAACATTTTAATGGTTCTGTTTACATATTGCCACTAACCCAGTATACACCAACATCAACAATAAATAGCTATTTTCCAGCATTGGTGTCAAAATTAAATATATGTGAGTTTAAACATCTTTGCCAAATTAAGAAATATACCTCAGAATTGCTTTAATAATGTATTTTTAAAGGTATGCTCTATTTTTATTTATTTATTTACTGTATACTCTATTTTTTTCAGCCGTGCTGGGTGGCATTTGGGATCTTCGTGCCCCAACCAGGGATAGAACCCATGCCCCCTGCATTGGAAGCATGGAGTCTTAACCACTGGACCACCAGGGAAGCCCTTAATAATGCATTTTTATTAGAAATGAGTTGAATATTTTGCTCACATTTATTGGATGCCTGTCTTTCTTCTTTTGCAAATGGTATGAGTTTGTTGTTTGTTTTCTTTTGGTTGCCTTTACCACTAGGGCAAAATGTTTGTTCATTTTTTAATCTTTAAAAATTAGCATTTTTATTACATAAGCAGTTCTTAGCTTTCAGACAATTAGAAAGCAGAAAGGAAACACATTAGATGTTCTAAGATTATACCATCCTTACAGTCCAGGGATTTAAAAAACCCACTTAGTCACAACACTCTATTCTTTAAAACAGTGCTTCCCAAACTGTCCCATGCAAAACTAGCTCTGAAAGATGTAAACAGATATCCTTTGGGAAAAAAAGAACTCCATGCTAACATAACTTTTTTAAAGTAAGCTTATTATATGTTGTTCTTGAAAATTCACAGTGTGAAAAAGTTCATTAGACTTAATGATGTGACAATAAAAATACTGATAATCCAATTCTTAAAATGGGTCAAGGCCTTGAATAGACATTTTTTCCAAAATATATAAATGACCAATAAACACGTGAAAAGATGTTTAACATCATTGGTCATTAGGGAAATAAAAAATCAAACCACAATGAGATACCACTTCATATCGACTCTAAAAAGAAAAAAGAAAATAAGCATTGTCAAAGATATAGAGAAATTGAGACCTCATATATTGCTACTGGGCCTGTAAAATGGTGCAGCTGCTATGGAAAACAGTTTAGCAGCTCCTTAAAAAATTAAACATAGAATTACCATATGACCCAACAGTTCCACTCCTAAGTGGAATTTTAAAAGAATTTAAAATATATGTTCATACAAGAAACTTGTATATGAATGTTTATAGGAGTGTTATTCATAATAGCCCAAAGTGCCAAAAATGGAAACAATCCAAATGTCCAACAGATAAATGAATAAATAAAATATGGAATATCCATACAATGAACTATTATCTAGCCATAAATAAGAATGAAGTACTTCATCGTTTAATATGGTTCAATATGGATGAACTTGAAAACATGTTAAGTAAAAGAAGCCAGTAACAAAAGGTCACACATATCATTATTTCATTTATATAAAATGTCCAGAACAGGCAAAGCTATAGAGACAGGAATTAGATTAGTGGTTGCCAGGGGATAGGAGGAGGGGGGATTTGGGACTGACTGCTAATGGGTATAGGGTTCTTTCTGGGGTGATGGAAATGTTTTCAAGTTAGTGGTGATGGCTGCAGAACACAGTGAATATACTAAGAATCACTGAAGTGTACACTCTTAAATGGAAAGTTTTATATTATGTGAATTATAGCTCAAAAATAAAAAACAAACAAAAGCATATTAAAGATTTTAAGAAGTACTGGAACTTTCTTTAACCAGCCATATTCCAAGCTTTTTTACTCTTTATCCACATAAGACCTATTAACATACCATGAGACACTAATGTTTTCAAGAAACAGTGTGGGAAAACCTGCTATTAACACAATATTTTAAAATTCATTCTAAGATGTGGCTATCATCTCCTTGTTAAAAAGAGAAAAACAGCAAGAAAGAGAAAACGGAGGGGAAGGCTAGAGGCTTAAGGGATAGACTTCATCAACCTCATCATTATTCTAGAGCTGGTCATTTGTCCCATTCTCCAGAAGCAGAAAGCCAAATCCCAACTGAATTCTTTTATTAGTAACAGATTTCTCTCCATTTTTATTATTATTGTTAGAAATACTATTGGATCATTGAGGTTAAAAGTCAGGTTAAAAAAGAATCATCTCATAATGCAAATAATTATTTTAAAAAGAAAACAATTAAGGATAAATAAAACATCTTTCCAGAGCCTGATGTCTGATAGCTCCATTTATTTTACTTTTAACTTGCTATTTACTAGAGTTCATGTGGAGCGGAACTTTCTGAAAGAGAACCAGAAATAACATAATTAACTAGATAATAACAACAACATGGTTCTGATATATGAAAACACATAGGAAGAAAAGCAGGCGGAGAGCTCAGTCTGGACTTTTACCAAAATATTAACAATTTTTGCTATTCTGCTTTCCAAAATGGCAACTCCCACACTATCAAGTCTCTTTCCATTCAGACATTTAGAGTCCTGAAAAGAGTAATTTGTTGTGTGCTTGCTTCAGAGAGCAGCCTACATGTCTACAAGGCTACATGCAAAACTCAGCATCAGAGGGTTGAATACAAACCACAACAGAAGACAAGAGTGAAAACAGAACTGGCATTTGGTGAAGTGCCTTTATTGGACTCCTACATCTGTTTTCAGATTCACATGTTGTACCCAGAACTATTTTCTAAGCAATGCCAAGAATTTACTTTCACTTTTTTTAATACTTCAAAGATAATTATCAGAATTATTTCTAGGAAGTAAGAACACCATAAAATTATTTTAAGTTGTTCTCAAATTTAACTGCCAGGAAAGAAGAGGCCAACCTTACTCACGAGTATTTATAAACCAATTACTGTGAACATGAAACATAAACTCATTTATCATTACCTGGATACCTCAAAAAAGGACTGGAAAACCTGAAGAGGAAACTACATTACAAGCAAAAGGACCACTAGACCAGTTGTTTTAAAGTTTATTCCCTCAAGCATATACTCAATCTTGTCTCCGGTTAAAGTGGACAGCATACTGTGAAAAGCCTCACTCTTACAGAAAATAGTTATCTCATATTAGCAAAGACGCAGGATTCCTAAGTGGTTTTAAAACTTATTGTTTAAGAAAAAGAGAGAAAAGTATTTCCGATTCTGCTTTTATCTAGTGAGGGGTAAGACCTCATTTACAGAAACTTATTTTCCAGAATTATTCTTAAAAACTTGGGCATGTGAGAGAGTACCCCATGACCTAGAGTACTAATGACAGTGCTCTATCCTTTTCGTTAGGTGCTCAGTCTTCAAAGCAAATATCTTCTTTAGTAACAAAAATTAGGTTACACTTGCCAAGGCAGAGGAGTCTCTTTGCCAATAATTTTTTAACACTAACAGGCAAAATTATAACAGAACAATTCGAAATTCATAACTTATACAGCATAGTGGCAACTTCTATTAGAATCTGCTCTAAAAATGTGACTTTACTGATGTTCTTATTTATGAGCAGCCAGTTTACTCTGTTCCTGAGCACATGGATTTGAGTAAGAATAAGAAAGAGAATGGAGCTACAAGAACTCCTCTTCTTTAGGGATACATTTTTAAAGTAACTGCAGTGGTTTCTGGGCACATATCTTATCAGGGCTGAATTCCTCTACCTAGAATCTGTGGACTGTCCAGAGAAAATAGACAAGTAAACTATTCAGGAGCTATGAAATGGATTGAATCATAGGTCAAGTGTTGGGTTTCTTTTAGGTTTTTTGTTTGTTTGGTTTTTTGTTGTCATTTGTTTGCTGCTTGAAAGAAAACAAGGGACTTAATAACTTTTAAACTAACATCTACCATTTTCAATTATGTAAAAAAAAGTGTTAAAATTATGCAAAGGATTACACATATATACCAGAAAACCTTCCTTAATCATCTCACTTGATGTACTCTTAGACTATATTCCCAAGAAATTATAGAATCACCATTTTTTGTAAAGATCTAAGAGATAAAATTAGAACTTAGCTGTCACATATCATTCAGACTGACTTGCCCTATGATATGAAGATGAACTGGATGATCTCTTGACATTCTTTCTACTCTCTTGATCCTATAGAAGGCACTTAATCAATCACTCTTCTATCTGAAGGCACTGGTGCCTGCCACTTCCAGGAGAGAAAGGAACAAAGTAGTAGGCAGGATAATAAATTTCTCCAGGATCTCTGATGATACAATATACATTTGTTCCTTTAGTCTTAAATGTCTGTCCAGATGTATAGACTTATATACACATATACACATTCAGAAATACACTCAAACTTAAAGACAATAATATTCTCTCCCTCTTATCCATACCTGTCCACTTGTGCACATACATGCATTTACTAATGTCAATGCTAGTAAACAGTAAAATACCCGATGAAGCCTCAAAGATTTTTCTTGGTTTATTCATTCAATAAATATTTATTGAGCACTTGTTATATGCCATGAGAGTGAAGGTAATAACAAGACCATCTCTCGTCCTCAAAGAGGTATAAAGGTTTTTTAAACAAGTAAATTCAGTAGATTGTTAGAGATGTCTAGTAAAGGTCACAGAGTGTAGCATGGAGGAAGGAGCAGAGAGTTCCATGAGGTGGGGACCAGGGAGGAACAGAGAGGAGGTGAGTGAGGACAGAGGCCCTAAAAGATGGCAGGATGCTTGCCCAGCAGACAGAGCCAGAAGGAATTCTAAGCAGTATCAACAACATCTAAAGCAGCTGGGATTTTGAAACTGTGTGTGGGTTACTATGATTGCTACACAGGTGTGTGTGTGTGTGTGTGTGTGTGTGTGTGTGTGTGTGTGTGTGTG
>NW_020837971.1:6253715-6402485 GCF_003676395.1 Aethalodelphis obliquidens
TAGGTGACTGGAAAGGAATAGAAGGAGGCTGGGAAGAGATGGGGGTTAGGGACACGCAGGGCTAAAGCAGAGAGGGCCTTTTTTTAGTCAAGGCTTTTTTGGTTGTAATAGAAACCAACTCAAGCTGGCTTGGTCTGTAAGTGGAGTTTAATGACAGGCTATAGACCCGGGTTTGGATTATGGCTTTGCAACTCCCTGTGTGTGACCCTGGTCAAGTTACCTGCCCTCTCTGTACCTTAGGCTCTTTACCAACAAGATGAGCATAATTATAGTAGGATTTTTGTTAGGATCAAAAGAGTTAATACCTGCAACACACCTGGCACATAGCAAGTGCTTGATAAATGTTAACTATTTTTAATTGTTTCTTAGAGCCCAAGAATATCTGAGCCTGGTGGGAAGAAAGCCTAAAATAAGAGCCTGCAAAGCTCTGATACCCCAGGCAGCGTTCTGTCTCTCTCTTCTTCTCCTCTCTCTGCACGACCTTCCTCTGAGCCACTGTGGAGGAAGGCTGCACAGGGCTCCCAAATATTTACATGTGCCTTGATCCAGCTCATGAATTGTTGAACTGTGACTGATGAGTCTTAATTCCAAATTCCTGTACTAGTAAATTTGAATGGCTCAGCTTAGCTTGTGTATCCCGTGGTTTAAACTGAGGCCAAAGGGATAGGATAAAAACATGCCACAGTGGCCTATCTCCCTTAAATGGGAGAAAGGAGGGCAAAGGAGTAATTTATCTTGATTTCTAACTATTTTCTGGTCTGAACCATAGAAAAGGTGAAGCTATTTGCATCTTCAGAGCTGTTAGAGCTGCTGATGAGTTATTTAAGGATTCTGGTGGTACTTCAGTTTGCATCCTCCTTGAACTTTTCCAATTTGCACAGCCCTAACTCCTTTTAAGAATCTGGACACTACCAAATATAGTATATCACTTAAAACTGTAGTATATCCATACAATGGAATATGATCTAGCCATAAAAAGGAATGAAGTACTGATATATGCTACAACATGGATGAACTCTGAAAACTTCATGCTAAGTAAAAGAAGCCAGACACAAAGGGCCACATATTATATGATTCTGTCTACTTGAAATGTCTAAAACAGGCAAGTCCATAGAGACAGAAAGTAGATCAGTAGTTGTCAGAGACTAAGGGGAGGAAGGAATAGGGAGTGGCTGCTAACAGGGATGGGGTTTCCTTTGGAGGTGACAAAATGTTCTGGAATTGGATAGTGGTGTTCATTGCACAACCTTGTGAATATACTAGAAATCATTGAAAAGTACACTTCAAATGATAAATTTATAGTATGTGAATTATATTTTTTTAAAAAGTATCTGAGACTGTATATGATGTCAGAACACCTGGTTTTAGTCTTCACACCTACACTCTCTCTCTTGCAGAGTCACCACTTGCCCTTCCTAAGCTTTGTCTCCTTACCTATACATTGGGGCAGGGGCTGAGCCAGGCTCTACCCAAGGTACATTTCAGCTCCAAGTTCTATGGGTAAGAAATTGGGTGCAGGACTTCCTTGGTGGCACAGTGGTTAAGAATCTGCCTGCCAATGCAGGGGACACGGGTTTGATCTCTGGTCTGGGAAGATCCCACATGCCGCGGAGCAACTTAAGCCCTTGTGCCACAACTACTGAGCCTGCGCTCTAGAGCCCACGAGCCACAACTACTGAACCTGCATGCTGCAACTACTGAGCCCCCGTGCTGCAACTAAGCCTGTGCGCCTACAGCCCGTGCTCCACAACAAGAGAAGCCACTGCAATGAGAAGCCCACGCACCGCAACGAAGAGTAGCCCCCACTCGCCGCAACTAGAGAAAGCCCGCGCAGCAACGAAGACCCAATGCAGCCGATTAATTAATTATTAATTATTTTTAAAAATTGGGTGTATTTCCCCCACTCCAAATTAATGTCACCTCCCACTTTCATATCTTCTGCCACTTGAAGCATCTTGTCATTCTGTTTCCTATTTCAAAGAAAGAATTCTCACTTCTTTCTGAGTGTTTAAAAAAAAAACACCTATTTTGAGCATATATACAAGGCAGTTGAATAGATAATCTCACTTAACCCACCTAACAACTTTGTGAACTGGCCTGTCTTATCAACCTCATTCTACAAATGCAGACACTGAAGCTCAGGGAAGGAAAGTATGTGGTCCAAGGTAGGAAGAAGCAGGGCCAGGCATACAGCTGGAGCTGCCTCACTCCAGAGGTCACGTCATGGCCCCTGCACTGAGCTGCCTTTCTCCACTAACTCCTCCACCTGGCCCAAATCTCATGTCCCTCAACATTTTCTCTAGCAATTTGTCGATTAATGAATCCAACAGTTTTATTCATCATGCCCATTACTCTAGTAAGTGATTCTTTTTAGTGATTCTTTTTAGATTTAGGAACTGGGAAATATCCCTGAATTCTTTGTCATATGTCAAATGCAAACTATATAACAGTATTTCTTAATCAAGGTAATGCTGGCATACCCAGATGGAATGAATAAAGAACAAACTTAGTCTAATACCCTATAAAGAGGAAAAATTAATGGCAATTTCATCTCTTGTCAACTATGCTCTTTGTACTATTGACTACAGTAATTTGTTTAATTAAATTATAGTCTTCGTGTTAATTATAGATCATTTACCATACCCAATAAAAGATCATGCTTCCAATCCCTCAATGTGTTTAAAATTCCTCAAGTATGTTACAAAGCATTTCTTTGTAAAGAGACAGACAAAATAAATTTAACAAGATCACCTGAGTAATTAAACTTAATTGCAGCTAATAAATAAATACCACTACTATACAGGATGTTATTTAATGAAGTTGCTAGTGGCTGCCCCTTCTTTACAGATATTATGGCCTAAACATGTGTATGTATTCATAACACGTGTATGTCTCAGTCACACAGACAGGATACCTAAGACTGAGCTATAGTTAATGTCCAGGGATGCAGTGGTCCTGGTGATACTTAGTAAAGTTGTAAAAAGTTCTAGTTAGTTTTAATGTGAAGGATATCCAAAAATTAGCTTAAATAGACCCTATGTTTTTATTCTTAGTGACAATAAAACAAAGTAGTAACAAAAGCTTGCATTCTGGAAATGAAAGATTAACATACAATCTAAATCCACTGGTAAAGTACACATTCTTATTAACTAGTGACCAATATAAGATTTACTAAAATTTGAAGTCTTAAAATATTTACTTTGCTTTGTAAATCTATCCCTATTCATCTAAAGTTAGACTGTCATATCACACTGGAAAAAAATCAGATCATTAAGTTCTAATACTGTGCTTCAAAGATAATGCTGAAAATATTAAATTTTTATGGTAGTTACTTAATCTACTAAAAACATGACAGGATTGACTGAATCCAAGAACATATCATGGATCTGTTTACTACATTTTCTCCCCAAACTTAGATTCCATCAAGTCTTGCCCTTTTAAGAGTTTTATAAATTAACAAATGATTGACTCTCGAATGGCTAATTATTACAGAAAAAATAAATGAAACACATAGGCAATTATAAAGGTTTACGTGAAAAACTGCTAAAATGGCTGATGTATTACCTGAGTAAAATTATCTAGGAATTGCAAAGCAATTTATGCAAGGTCTAACAAAAGTTTAATTTATGCACGGTCTAACAATTTGAAGTGTGGCTGCTACCCATCAGACGTGCAAACCTGATTCTCAGGTTTTAGAGAGCCAGAATACCAAAAACTGAGTAATATGCTTTTAGAGCCAGAATACTAAATATTGAGTAAAATGTATTTCAGTGTCTGGAAAAGGAACAATTTTTGTATGAAAGGATATTCAAATAGCATTTCACTGAGCAACCATAATAAGCCTTGAAGATTTATATGACTGCGCTGGAATTCAGTGCCAAAGACAAGAGGGAGGCATTTTTTTCTGGGATACACAAAGAGATACCCGTAATTAAACATCACACTTCCCTAGAGCAGCATGTTTTCTTATACTGACAAGCAAAATGAGGTATTTAAAATCATGCACTGCTGGCATACAGTCATCTTTTGCATAGCTATTGTTTTAATGTATTTCTGGCTATTAGGCATGTGTCTATTTTTGGTCAGTGAGGTATGATTTAAAGAATTCTGGTTTCCCATAAAAGGCTGTAGTTATGTTAGTGGAATTACATTTATACCACAGTATCTTAAGGATAATTATGGCCTTATTTTGGCTGGTCATACACACATTTTATATTCAAAAGAGAGTGGCTATAACTTTAGTGTAATCAGTATGATTAAAATTAACTATAAGCAGAAAAAACTTTCTGAAGTACCTTTTCAGACTCAACTATATGTTTTACTTTGCCTTATTTATCACAGCTAGTTAAACATATCACACACTAATTCCACGACATATTGGGAAAATGCCAAACAAGTCATGTTTGCTTAACAGTCTACCAGTTAAGTCAGGGCCTAATGATAGATTATGTATTCAATAATTCTTTTGTTCTAGATCAAAGAATGCCACACTACTTCAGCCTGATCCTACTATAACTACTAAACTACCAAAAAGCAGCAATTCTGTTACATGTTCTATGTCTTCTATAAGACTTTTCCTCTACTTTCTCACCTATACCCTACTCAAATTGAATTTTTTCTGTTTTATTTAAATTATAAAGAATACATTAAACTTAAATACCCAAAAACTTAATGTGCTTTTGTTTCCAAAAATGACCATTTACCTACAAAGACATTTAATCTTCTTCTTTCTATTCTATTATTTATGAAGATTAACTGTTTAACAATATTCAGGTATATTATTTTATTTTTGTACATCTTTATTGGAGTATAATTGCTTTACAATGGTATGTTAGTTTCTGCTGTATAACAAAGTGAATCAGCTATACATAAACATATAGCCCCATATCTCCTCCCTCTTGCATCTCCCTCCCACCCTCCCTATCCCACCCCTCTAGGTGGACACAAAATACCGAGCTGATCTCCCTGTGCTATACGGCTGCTTCCCACTAGCTATCTGTTTTACATTTGGTAGTGTATATATGTCCATGCCACTCTCTCACTTCGTCCCATTTTACCCTTCCCCTTCCCTGTGTCCTCAAGTCCATTCTCTTCATCTGCGTTTTTATTCCTGTCCTGCCCCTAGGTTCTTCAGAGTTTAATAAACTCAAAATGGATTAAACACCTAAATGTAAGGCCAGACACTATAAAACTTTTAGAGAAAAACATAGGCAGAATACTCTATGACATGCATCACAGCAAGATCCTTTCTGACCCACCTCCTAGAGAAATGGAAATGAAAACAAAAATAAATAAATGGGACCTAGTGAAATTTAAAAACTTTTGCACAGCAAAGGAAACCATAAATAAGACGAAAAGACAGCCCTCAGAATGGGAGAAAATATTTGCAAACGAAGCAACTGACAAAGGATTAATCTCCAAAATATACAAGTAGCTCATGCAGCTCAATATCAGAAAAACAAACAACCCAATCCAAAAATGGGCAGAAGATCTAAATAGACATTTCTCCAAAGAAGATATACAGATTGCCAACAAACACATGAAAGGATGCTCAACATCATTAATCATTAGAGAAATATAAATTATAACTACAATGAGGTATCACTTCACACCAGTCAGAATGGCCATCATCAGAAAATCTACAAACAATAAATGCTGCAGAGGGTGTGGAGAAAAGGGAACCCTCTTGCACTGCTGGTGGGAATGTAAATTGATACAGCCACTATGGAGAACAGTATGGAGGTTCCTTAAAAAACTAAAAATAGAACTACCATACGACCCAGCAATCCCACTACTGGGCATATAACCTGCGAAAACCATAATTCAAAGAAGAGTCATGTACCACAATGTTCACTGCAGCTCTATTTGCAATAGCCAGGACATGGAAGCAACCTAAGTGTCCATCGACAGATGAATGGATAAAGAAGATGTGGTACATATATACAATGGAATATTACTCAGCCATAAAAAGAAACAAAACTGAGTTATTTGCGGTGAGGTGGATGGACCTAGAGACTGTCATACAGAGTGAAGTAAGTCAGAAAGAGAAAAACAAATACCGTATGTTAACACATATATATGGAATCTAAAAAAAAAAAAATGGTTCTGAAGAACCTAGGGGCAGGACAGGAATAAAAACACAGACGTAGAGAATGGACTTGAGGACACAGGGAATGGGAAGGTAAGCTGGGACGAAGTGAGAGAGTAGCATTGACACTACCAAATGTAAAATAGATAGCTAGTGGGAAGCAGCTGCATTGCACAGGGAGATCAGCTCAGCTCGGTGCCTTATGACCACCTAGAGGGGTGGGGTAGGGAGGGTGGGAGGGAGACGCAAGAGGGAAGAGATATGGGGAGGAGATATGGAGATATATATATGTATACATATAGCTGATTCACTTTGTTATACAGCAGAAACTAACACAACATTGTAAAGCAATTATACTCCAATAAAGATGTTAAAAAAAAATGCCAAGTGACCAGTGGGAGACCTGAGAATTTGATTATGGAGGTCAAACTACCATCAATGAGCTTCAAGTTCAGAAGCCTCTTCAGACTCTGCATCCTAGGGCTGGTGGTCATGGGAAGACTACATGCAATTTAAGCTAATAAAAATACATTCTAATTAAGTGAAACTGCCTTTTTACAGCTTTCAAAGTCACAACAGAAAATGTCTTAAAGCCTAAAACCCTTAAAGAAAATGTCTTTAAATCATTTCTAACAATTTTCAATTGTTAGTTGTTTGTTTGGTTACTAGCTAAAATCTGAGGCAATATGATACATGCCTTTTATATGTTCTTTCAAAATGTGTTTATAATATACTACAAATGATATTTAATGATTTTTCTCATTTAAAGGCTCCAACTTGGTAAACGATGGTTATTTCATGCAGCCAAGTCCTCTCAAATCATCTGGGTCTAAAAACTTCAGAAAAATTCCACCTGAGACCTGTTTGTGTCTGTGTGCTTCCTCCTCACCCCCACCAAAGGAAGTATATGCAAGTCCTGGAATGAGACTTCAGGTTTCAGCTCAGACTTCAGCAGCAGCTGCTTCAGGTATCGAGATTTATAATTTTGGAACACCTAGTTTTACTGAGTATTTTGCCATTGTCATCAGCATTTCATAGATGAGGAACTTAAGCTTAGAGAAGTTAAACAACGTGGCTGAGGCACATGCCTAACGAAGGTCGGGGTATGGATCTGCAAGCAGGTCTGCCTGACTGCACGGCCCACTCTTATCCCCCCCTAATATGTTCCTTCCAGTCCAGGCTTGGCTGATGCCAGCCTGCACCTGAACTCCTTCCGTGCCTTGTCACATCAGACCTTTAACCACAGAACAGTCTTTCTGCATCCACTGCTGGACCCGACAGTTTGTTCTCCACACTGACACCAGAGTGATCTCCTCAGCCCAAAACCCTCAATGGCACTCTCTGCTTAAGATCTCGAACGATCTGGCCCTGGTGTCCTCTCCAGCCTTATCTCTTGCCCTCTTGGTTCCAGGTCAGCCACTCCAAGGTTTTCTTTCCATTCCTAGAACACAGCCAGCCTCTTCCCACCCTGAGGCCTTTGCATCTACTGTTCTCTTCTTCAGGTATGCTGTGTCCCACATTCCACAGACCTTTAGGGAACTAATTCCTACTCATCCTTCACATCTCAGCTCAATACCACTGCCCCAGGAAAGCCTTTCCAAACTACATGTCATTTTACTCCAGACTAGATCTCCTTTCTCTGTCACGCCCTTTCCCAGCACTCAGTACCTTTCCTGCCTAGCCCCTAGCAAGATTTACTATAACATATTTACATGGTTATTTAAATAATGTCTCTCCCATTTAACTAATGTAGATGAGTGGTTCTTAAAACTTAGTGTGTATCAAAATCACCTGGAGTCCTTATTAAAAAGTGATGCCTGCACCTCAGCCCCCCAGAGTATCTGATTCTCTGAGTCTGGAGCAAGGCCAGGAACTCTATATTTACAAGTTCCCAGGGATGCTGAAGATGCTGGACCCTGGACTGATCCAGTACAGTGGTTCTCAACTCTGGGTAAACATTAGAATCACCTGGGAGCCAATGCCAAGCCGGGCTCCCACAGGTTTTGATTTAATTGGGTTAAGGTAGAACCCAGGACATCTTATCTCAAATACTGCATACTTATCCTAAAAACGTTTTTATCTAAAATTTAAATGTAACCAATGTCTTGTACATTTTTATTTGTTAAATCTGGTAACCCTACTTGGAAATCCTATTGTAACATAACACGTAGTATGTTATATATTTATGTACACATATTATATATATGATTGTAAGCTGACCTTTCACTTCTACAGAGCACAGAAAGGGTGAGGCTAAAAGAGTGGAATTTTTAGACTTAAATTTTTTTTCTTAAGGATTAGACCTTACAAGTAGTTACCCACAGATTATAAAAGCTTATTTGGTATCTAAAATGGGGCAAATCCTCAATGTCAAATAATTTTAACAGGATTATTAAATGACTTCTAGGTTCCTTTAAGCCCTGAGGCTGTGAACCTCATCTTGGGCCAGCAGGGTAACAATGCAGCCTCAATATTATTGCTCTGACATCAAGCAGTGAGTTATCTGGGCAGAGCTCTGCTGGGACTCAACATAGACGAGATGTTCTTTCATATATCAAAAGTAGGTAAAATTTATTTATTTAATAAGTATCCCAGAAAAAATAAAACGTTGAACACGTGGCTGCTTTAGATAATGCAATTTTGTCTTTCTCACATCAATGGAGGAAGTCTTGTGCAGTTTTCTAATCTTAGAGTAGGATCAGTGATTTCATGTCTTATATAAAGACATGATATGTTAAATTTGCATTTTTGATGCTGTAAAGGGTCTACTTAATTTCAGCTCGGCATGTTTATCGAATTATGGGTAAACTATAGATTTCCAAATCGAGAATCCTCTGTGATCAGTGACCATCATGTAGCCTTCTGCCTCTCCACTTAAGTAACCCTCCAGGTCTCTGGTTTAAGGACAAAGACGCCATATAAGTATTTCAAATATTAAATCACATTATTTTATGAATACTCACAGAATGTAATCATTTCAACAATTATTGCTATCTTCCACTGTGTGTGATGCTTACTTGCCAAACAATGTGACACTTTTCATCTATTCAGGATTTTAAGAACTGTTTATAAAAACAGGCTACTGAATAGATGCATGGGCATCAGAATGAATTCCAATTTCAGCAACCTAAATGACAGAACACAGGAATCTACTCAAACCCCATAGGACCAAGTGTAATAGCAGTAGTACACGGAGAGAGGGATAGAAAGACGGTAACACCAAGCTCATGGTTGGTTGCATATTTACATGATTTATTTCAATTCACCTAACCTCAAGCAAACACACAAATATCACTTCAGATTATTTTTTCTGAAATAATAAATGTCAAATACTTTTAAAACGGATATTTCAAAAAATAAGACCTGTAACTGTATAAAATGTAGACAGTCATGGGTTTCTTATGTCAGGATAGCTTACCAAATCCAAAAGCACTGGATCCTCTGATGCTCTGTGAGGCCTGAACACTTGTAGATGTGTATAGTCCTGTCACCAGTAAGCCATCAAAGAAGGTGCTTGTTGAAATTGTCACTGAAATACAGGGGAAAAAAAGAAACCTTAATTAATACAGTCAGAATAATGAGATACATTTCTGAAGTGTTAGACATTGTCAAAACAATCTTTACTCATTATTAACAAATTATTTTTATACTATCCCTACTTAGTATTTTCTTTATATTAGAAATTACAGAGGAGGAAAAAGAAAAAAACAAAAGCTCAGAACTCCAATGTCTGTAATTGCTGGTCCTAAATTTAGTACATCAGTCCCACCTTTCTGCATTCATTTACACTTTCCCTAGCTATGTGCAAAATCACTGGAAAATAATGTAGTACTGAATAGTCAGTTTCTCCACCTCCATCACCACCCCTGAAGGCAGTCAAAGGCATTGCTGGAGTTTTGGCACTGTGATGAAACACTCTTATTTATTTTAATATTCAATACTGTGGGAAACAATCTTACATCAGCTGAAAGCAGAATAGTAAGCTGCACTGCATTTCTTATTGTTACTCTATGTTTCATAGATGAGTCCCCCGGAGTCTTTCCACAAAAGCGGACTAATTTGCATGAAGACAGTCAGCCTTTCTCCCTTTGAGAACAGGAAAAGAAGACCACTACATGCTTTAAGTTTTAGAACAAAGTCTACAAGAGGAGTCCAAATGGTTTTACAACCAGAAAATCAGGATGTTCCTGGGGAAAAAAGAGTCAAATTAAGTGTATCTTGTACACTACTCAGGTTTGGCTTATTAAAAAATTGTATCTTGCTCACCACCCTAAAAGTTGATAATAATTTCCTCCTTGACATAATAATTTTTTCTCCTGCATTGCCTTTATTACATCAAGATGAAGGCATTTGTAGGAAGCAGCCAGGAGAAGGTAATATTATTTTGGTAGTACACAGTACAAGGCTGTCATAAATGCTTGCCGGCAATAAGGAGAATGACCAGAGTGACATTAACTGTGATGAGAATGTTTAAATTAAACTCCAGGAAATCCAGTGAGTAGAGTGGAATGGTTTGAAACATCCATATTATAAAACATAAATAAGACACATGTATCAACAGAACAGCCTGACATCATGCTACCCCCAAAATGGCATTGAATGTTGGAATAAATCATCTCCGTATCCTTTAATAAGATAATAGCTAGTATTTTGAGTGCTGGCATATAAACCACATGAAAACCATTCAGCAGGGCACTGAGATAAGTAGTTTACATGTATTATCTCATTTCATTAACAAAACATCTCTATAAAGGGGGTACTGTTATCATTCTCAGGATACAAGTGAGGAATCTGTGACACAGAGCAATTAAGAACTTTGTCGAGGACCATGTGATAACATCGGAACCTTTTTGATGCTGTTACCTGGCTTGTCTCCCATTTTCTCCCTGCCCTACACCTACCACCCCCCACCAAATCCCAAAGTGGCAAAGTGGCCGTGGCTAAATTTTTGTTTAATAACCTCTTTCCCACATTATTCACATGCATTATGAGTATTTGAAAAGCAAAATGAAAGCTACAGGAGTCAATATCACCGTTACTAGCGAGGAAGAGGGCCAAAGGCAGCCAGGAGGTGTCACCTATGGCACCGTGGGTGAAGCCCTAGGCCAGATAAGGGATGAGATCTGGTACTGGGCCCTCATCTACTGCTCCCTGTTCTCCAGCAAAACCACTTCACCTCTCAGAGTCTAAAGTTCCTCATTTGTAGAATAACACCCTGGTCGTCAGCCCCCTGTTTTGCTTACCCCAGATTCCCACAGATGGTTGTATTGCTGCCTTCATTCTTTGGTTCAGCGAGGTAAAAAGTGCTTAAACTGCTTCTGTGCCCCATTCAGGAGGTTTAGAATTAGGTTACTTCCTGTTAAGTTGCCTATACTAACCACTGAACTCAAGTGCTGTGTCTCAGATAGTCCTTCACAGCAAATCAGACCCAAGCTGCAGAGTCTTACTGTGGACCCACGGGACCTCGCTTTTACCTACTTCCTCTCAATCCACTCCACTCTACTCCAGCAAGATCGCACCAATCCCACGTTAATGCACAAATGCAGCCCCTGTGGACTCCTCTGCATTCCTTTATGCTTCTACTCTGGTTCCTATTTCCAAGATTCTGAAAAATGTAAGGGTTTTATGTGTTTGGGATTGAGGCAAAACTGAATTTGAGTCTCACCTCTTTCTACCTTTGTCCAGGGTGTGACCTTAGCGTGAGTCATGGACTCCCCATATACAAAAGGGAATCATAATACTATCAGGTCTACTGTAAGAAATAAAGACAAATACATATTATCTATCAATGTATCTAGATCCTTAACACACGATCATGCACACAGTAATGAATCAATAAAAGTCAGTTACCTTTCCCTGCCCTTTTTCAGACCTGGAAGCCCTGCTTTGCTCCTCCCTTCCTGAGAACTGGGGTCCTGTACAGACCTCCTGGCATCTCCCTCGCCAGATGCCTGGGTACGTCCAATCATTGGACTACCCACATCTGAGTCCTACTGCCTGCCAGGATTCTCCATGTACCCTTCCCACCCACTACTTTATTTCCAACCACAGTCCATCCACTCAAGTCTGAGCTGTGATCTCAAATGGGCCCAAGATAAATGAGCATCCCCAGCTTGTGATTAGTTTAACTGTTTTTCCAAAAGATACTCTTCAAGCATCTGTTCAATGCTGATTTAAAACAGACGCTAAACACTCTCGGAGAAGTGGCTGAGAAAGAAAAGAACCACGCATGGCAGCTCTCAATTTTTCTTCTACTCAGCTATTCAGCTCTGGCCTCAAACAGCTATGTCCCTCCCAGCAAAACATAAGCCCTGCCATGTCTACCATGACAATTGATAAATTCAATTTATTGGTGGCTTGCACATATCTAGGGAAGTTTCAATAGCTTAGAGATGTACATCTAGTAAGCTATCTGGGTGGCCTGTGACTCATTTGGAAACTGAGCATGGCCAAGGTCTACTGTGCTCCTTAGATATCCAGCCAGACTGTTAATCCTTTCCAGACCTCCCCCTCTCACCTACCACCCAGTGCCTCTCCAGACCCAGAGGATGAAGCAAATTCTATCTTAACTCTTCCACACACCGTAAGAGGAGCCTGCTTCAGATCAGTTCTCTTCTTTACTTAGATTCTTGGGTGCTGAAGCAGCAAGGTCTAGTGAAAACAGCCCATGAATAAGAGAACTGGACTTCATTCCCAATATTATTAATTTGCTATGTCAGACTGAGCAAGGTTTTCTCTCTGCTTGGTTCTATTCCTAGTAGTGATGTGAGTACCTATTATTTGGTAACCTCAAGGGCAGGTGGGCTTAAATATGCGAGAAATCGTTTCTAAACATTAAATGACTTGAAAAAAAAAAAGAAATTCGTAAGAAAAACACTTACTACTCTTAGAGACTCTTGGCTTTAAATACCTTCCATAAGCTGACTACTCTCAAATTTCTATCTCCAGTCCAGACCTCTTTATAAATATACTCCAGATACATATCAAGCTTCTGCTCAACACCCCCGCTTGGATGTCCACAAGACGTCTCAACTTCAACACGACCAAAACTGAACACCCACCCCACCCTGCAAACCTGCATCTCCTGCAGCCTTCCGCAACTCTGCTGATGGCAGCACTGTTGTTCCTGCTACTCAGGCCAAAAACCTCTAAGTCAATTTTGGAATCACCTTCTCCCATACCCTGAATGCAGTCCATCAGTAAATCCTGCCGGCTCTGCCTTCTGATCATATCCAGAATCTGACCACTTACCACACTGTTCTGAGCTACCATCATCTCTCCCGTTGTTGCATTAGACATCAATCTGGTCTTCCTGGTTCTATCCTCTCTCTACAGCCTAATCTCAGTGTAAGAGTCAGAGGAATTCTTTTTAGACATCCAATCATGTCACTCCCCTGCCTACAACTCTCCAATGCTCTCAAAGTCTTTACAGTGGCCAACAAGGTCCTATGTGATCTGCCTCCGTGCCATCTCTGTTCCCATGACCTTCTGCTTTCCTCCTGACTCACCCCACTCCAGGCACACTAGCCTCCTTGCTGTTATTCAGATATGCCAAGCCTTTGCACTAGCTCTTTCCTCTCTGCCTGGGACTCTCTTTCTGCAGATATGTGAAGGGCCAATTCCCTCACCTCTTTCAAATCAACTCAGATGTCACCCTCTCAATGAGGCCTGCCTTAACCACAGTATTTAAAATCACAAACAGCCCCCCAGTCCCCGGTCTCTGCAATATCCACATTTCCAATGCCCCATACTTTGTTCTAACTTCCCCACCCCCACTTTTTTTCTATAATTATCACCTTCTAACACTGATATATTATACTGATATATTTACTTAAAGTATTTTTTGTTGATTATGTTTATTGTCAGTCTCATTCTGTGGAATGTAAACTCCATCAAAGCAGGTATCCTGAGTGTTTCTTTCAGTAATATATCTCAAGTACCTGAAACAATTCCTGACACTTTTGGGTGTTCGATAAATATGCATGGAAATATTTATTCATGAATAGCTCATTCATAGAAAAGTGAAGCCAGGTTGTCTTATCTTCAACTTGTTTCTAGAGGAAAAGTATGTTGTGAATCCCAGACTTTGTCAGTCAGATGGATCCCACTTGGAGAAGCCACATGGGGAAAAAAAAAAAACAGAGAAAAGTTGGCTATTTCTATATTTAAAACATTTTCCAGAGTGCAAGACAGATCAATGCAGACAGAAACTGACTCAGAGACCAGCCAAAGACATTTGTTAAAATGGCAAACCAACTTCAGTATACATACGTTCTCAGATACTGTATGTTTATAGACATCATCTAAAGAAAGAGTTCCCTGTTAAAAATGAATTGATTATCATCTATTTTTCTGCCTGCTGGAGTTGGGAATTTACTTTTTAGGGAAAAAATGAGATTTGCCTTTGGAAAAAGTCTCCACTCTTGACACTGTGGAGCAAGCATTCCCTTTCCTCCTCTAAACAGATGTAATGCATAATCCATACGTGAACTGGTTGGTAATTGGTCTCTGTTTTCAAGAAAGAGGAAATGTTGCTCAGACTCTTACGGAATTAAAGACATATCTTCTGGGCACCAGGTCCCTTTTACTCAAAAAGATAATCGGTCTAATTTCTGTATTTAAGAAACACCTGACACAGTTTTGATTCCCTGCTAGCTTGTAGGAAAAGTCAGAATGTCTGCAGCCCACATGTTTATATCGACGAGAGCACTGGAGCAAATCCATGAGCAATCTGAGTAAGACAACAAAAACTTTACACCGAGGCACTTTGACTTTGAAACAATGTGAGGGACTTCCTTCTCTCTGCCCTATTCTCTCCCTTTCAACAAATATTTCCTCTTATCTCTACCTGTAGCCCCCGGTTAGTCTGTCAGGGTTTCCTAAAAACACGCACACACACAAAACTCCACAGAAACAAATAACTGTTTCCAATATCGAGGCTGCTCAGTGTGGTGCTCTGAAGCTGTCCTTACCTGTGTAATTCTGCATCATTAGCTTCTGCAGAATTCGGTTTTCCTTTGGGGCCTCTTCCCTCATCTTACCTTCTGAGATTTTCCTGATTCCTTTCTACCAAGCGTCATAGGATCTCCAAACTGCACTGACTCTTACTCTACCTACATGCTGTATCTTGACTTCCCTTCTTCTAACTCCACTGGGACTCACCCTTCAAGCACTATTTTAGCTTCTCTGCTCTTAGCTCATCACTTGCATCCACCAACTGCTGCCATCCAGGCAACTGGAATAAACTTCTTGAAAGTGGAAGGGTGATGTATGACAAATTAAAGGAAAAGTTTACTATACACAGCACTAATATGGCTACTGACAGAAAATAAAATTGAAGCTCACATTTCTGAATGTAAAATTATTTTAATATGCATATGAACTAGAAAGAAAACTTACAATTTTCATGGTTATAATATTTGGCTCAAGTTGATTAAATATAGATACCTGTTGTCTACTATTTTAAATAAACTATACATGAATCATAGGATTGCATATGTGGTAGACAAAATAGATATACTAATTGCAGAATGTAAAATACATAGTACTAATTCAGATTACAGCGATTTTTGTAAGTTTCTGATACCCTGATTCAGAATGGTATAGTCTCAACAGCATAATTTAAAATGTTCCAAAGCTAATGTCATTTAAAAACGTTCCCTTTAAAAATATTTGTATATGAAACTACCTTTTTGTAAATACTAGTTAAAATATGTATACTTGGGTACATTAGCATGGAGAACAATTGCACAAAATATTTATATTTGAACTGCCTTTAAGATAAATAACTGTTAGGAATACCTGTATCTAACTGATATTTAACTAGCCCAGTTGATAAGCAAACCCTTCATTTTCTTTCCAAGATTATCAGCCAAATGTTCTAACTAATATGCTAAGTAGGGAACAAATAATATTTTAGCAATTCACTTAAAAAGAAATGTATTATATGAATAATTGCTGAATCTAGGTAGGGGGTATACAGATGTTTGTTGTGCTAGTCTCCTTTGTTTCAGAAAAATTTCATATTAAAAAGTTGAGGGAAAGAAAGGAGCTTAGTATAAATACACTTATAAATGCACTTAGGATGAGCAAACTAACCCAAACAGTAAAAATGCACTGCAAGGGCTTCCCTGGTGGCGCAGTGGTTGAGAGTCCGCCTGCCGAAGCAGGGGACACGGGTTTGTGCCCCGGTCCGGGAAGATCCCACATGCTGCGGAGCGGCTGGGCCCGTAAGCCATGGCCGTTGAGCCTGAGCATCCGGAGCCTGTGCTCCGCAACGGGAGAGGCCACAACAGTGAGAGGTCCACATACCACAAAAAACAAAACAAAAAAAAACAAAAAGCACTGCAAAGTACTTAATACATTCAGACTTTAAAAACTGTATACCTTCTATGAGCCAAGAGCTGTGTTAACACTGTAATTTGGGTTTTATTAAATAGAAAAGCAAAAAGAGATATTTGGAACTAGTTCCCTATTGACAAAATGTTTATAAACTCTATCTGATATCCTAACAACTCTAGTTATTTTATGCAAATTTATCGCCACCATGGTATTGGAGCCACCAGTTACCCACTTCAGACAGCAACGGTTTATGTAAAAATCATCAAATAATAATGTAATGACTTTAAATAGGTAAATATTTACTTAAAGAATTCAGTCTGCCTTATGATCTACTTCTTTCCATGGTTTTACAAATTTTTATGGTAAATTTATAAAATTCTTCCCCAGAAGACTTTTTTTTTCCTTAGAGTCAATTTTTCTATCTTTTATATTTTCGCATTAAACTGCTGTATGGAGAACTAGCTATTTTAATTATAGAGAAAAAAAGCAATATATATATTATGGATTGCAAGTAGTATTTTGAACCTATCAGTACATTTTAGGGAAGAAATAAAGCAAGTATATTATTACCTATGATCAGAAAGCAAATGTGTCTTATCAGATCACATAATTCCCTTGTTCAACAAACATTTCTAGCTTCCTATCATTCACAGATTACAATCTTATATTCAGTGTGATTTCAAAGTCCTTCAGGTTGTGGCCATAACCAGTCTCTCCAGTCAATTTTCCCCATTTCAGCTGAAAACATCCTTTGATCCATTTAAACTAGAACATGTTCTTTACCTCCCTATCTCCTTCCTTCCTTCCTCCCTCCCTCCCTCCCTCCCTCCCTTCCTTTCTAGCTGTGTTGGGTCTTTGTTGCTGCGCACGGGCTTTCTCTAGTTGCAGCAAGTAGGGGCTACTCTTCGTTGTGGTGCACGGGCTTCTCGTTGCGGTGGCTTCTCTTGTTGCGGAGCACGGGCTCTAGGCGCGCGCGCTTCAGTAGTTGTGGCATGCAGGTTCAGTAGTTGTGGCTCGCGGGCTCTAAAGCGCAGGCTCAGTAGTTGTGGCGCACGGGCTTAGTTGCTCCGCGGCATTTGGGATCTTCCCGGACCAGGGCTCGATCCCGTGTCCCCTGCATTGGCAGGTGGATTCTTAACCACCACACCACCAGGGAAGCCCTCCTTGCCTTTCTTTAAAGGGTACCTTCACCTAGAATGACTTCCCTTGTTTCCTTTTGTTAAAATCCTACCCATTCCTCAGGCGCAGGCTCAAATGCCATCTCTCTCATGAAGTCTCTTCTGACCTCTTAGGGAAAGCTCCCTCTCTCCCCTCCGTGACCCCATAGCTCTCAAAAATATGGAATACTTGACACATTCCACCTTCCACAGAGCCTGGCCCACAGGAAGAGTTCAATCAAAGCTTGTTAAATTCAGGGCTTCCCTGGTGGCACAGTGGTTGAGAGTCCACCTGTCGATGCAGGGGACGCGGGTTCATGCCCCGGTCTGGGAAGATCCCACATGCCGCGGAGAAGCTGGGCCCGTGAGCCATGGCCGCTGAGCCTGCATGTCCGGAGCCTGTGCTCCGCAACGGGAGAGGCCACAACAGTGAGAGGCCCATGTACCGCAAAAAAAAAAAAAAAAAAAAGCTTGTTAAATTCAACATACAATATCCAGAAGAAACAAAAATACTTATTTGAAAAGATACATGCACCCTAATGTTCCTAGCAGCATTATTTATAATCGCCAAGACATGGAGACAACCTAAGTGACCACTGACAGATGAATGGATAAAGAAGCTGTGGTATATATATACAATGGAATACTACTCAGCCATAAAAAAGAATGAAATTTTGCCATTTGCAGCAACATAGATGGACTTAGAGGGCATTATGCTAAGTGAAATAAGTCAGACAGAGAAAGATAAATACTGTATGATATCACTTATATGTGGAATCTAAAAAAATACAACAAACTAGTAAATATAACATTAAAGAAGCAGACTCACAGATATACAGAACAAACTGGTGGTTACCAGTGGGGGAGGGGGAGGGGCAATATAGGGATGGGGGGGTGGAAGGTACAAACTACTGGGTGTAAGTTAGGCTCAAGGATGTATTATACAACAGGAAAATATAGCCGATATTTTGTAATAACTGTAAATGGAAAGTAACCTTTAAAAATTGTATAAAATTTTAAATAAATAATTTTTAGAAATTCAACCATACAGAAATATTTGTTACAACATAAAATAACATAAAAATAAAATATCACTGAGAATATAGTATAGCCAATGTAACTAAAAGTGTAAAATCTCTATCTCTTCTACTGAAAAAAGGGACCAGTGCTATTCACTGAGGAAAGTGAAAATAGAGGTTTCTCCTGAATGGAAACAAAAATAAAAATTAATGGGGCTTCCCTGGTGGCGCAGTGGTTGAGCGTCTGCCTGCCGATGCAGGGGACACGGGTTCGTGCCCCGGTCCGGGAAGATCCCACATGCCGTGGAGCGGCTGGGCCCATGAGCCATGACCGCTGAGCCTGAGCGTCCAGAGCCTGTGCTCCGCATCGGGAGAGGCCACAACAGTGAGAGGCCCGTGTACTGCAAAAAAACCCAAAAAACCAAAAAACAAAAAAAACAAACAAACAAAAAATTAATGCAGTATTTTTACTGTAGTGCTCAAAAATCAGAAATATCTAGGAAAATTTTTGTTGAATTTTACATTTAACCGTAAGAGTGATTCTTTTGCATATATGTACTTTGTGTGTGAATATATATATGTGTATATATATGTACATATTTTATGTACATACCAAATTAATCTGATAATTTTGTCACTAAGACACCCTTATCCTCACTGTGAAGCTACTCTGCTATTTCCTCAAATAAAAAATAAGAAGGGATCAAAAGGCTGAAAAGGTTGTACATATCTCTCCCACATCTGTGTTAAATTGGCAATGAGCTTAGCACTGGGAGTCTATGAATATGGATTGCTGGGTTGTGACAGCTCAATGAAAACATGATGTAGCCTTACAATTCAATTCTTATCAGTGGCTCAAAGAGTACCTCTGTCTTGAAATGACTAATTACAGAGTCAGTTATTATCTATTACAGCTTCTATTAACTGTTCCCAACAAGACCCTAATACCATTCTTCCAGAAAATCACTGTAAGATGAAAGTCTGGAAGAAGATAAATTTAGACATTTAATGCTGTTTGCATTTCATCCTAAAGCTTCTGGCTTACAAATACTCTATGGGCAATTAAATTTTGATCACTTCAAGAATATTCCATTACTACTTTATACAAAAGACCTTTAATATGCGCAGAAAAGAAACATTTTATAATAATTGAAATGATGTTTCCATCTTTTTCAAGACAACAAACATAGGAGGACAGCAACTTGCAAAAATGCTGAAATTAAGTATTAGTGATGATGCACCTATTGCAAAGAGTTTCCATTTCTTATTTTTATGTATTTTGAAAATGAAAAGCACCAGAACTAATACTGTCAATATTAAAAAAAAAATGTTGCCACATTTTGCCTTATGAACAGAAACTCATTTGCCTTTGAATACAGAACAGATTAAAGAGCCTGAGGAACAAACATAGTACTCCAAAAATGAAATCAACTGAGTTTATTTGCCACAAAATTTCATCAACAAGGTGTGTTCAACTACTGACTCTTCCTTAGTTAAAGTGCCACTAGCCCTGGTACCAAATAGAGACCATCTAAAAAATACATTATAATTTACATTCAAAATCTCTATAAGAACACAATCCTCGAACTACTTCTCATTACCTATATTAATTCCATTATGACATGGTTTTATGTGGTTTTCAAATGTTAAGCCAGCCATTTCAATAACATCCCCAAACCAACAATAGCTGCGAAAAAAAATCCCAGTAAATATGTAAAGGAAATGACTGGAGGTCAGGATTCACTGAGGGAGTGCATGAATCAGTAGCAGTGAACTAAACACACAGATCTTAAATAATGAGACCACAAACAAATAGACTCCAGTTAGCCCTCTGTGAGGGGTAGAGAGAGATCACCCATGCCTTACCTATGTGCTCTAACAGCTACTCAAAAGAGGCATGATGAGGAAGGATATGGCTGCCCACCCAGTGTCAGTCTCTAGAGAAGCAATGCTAAATGAACCTCACTCACCCTTTCCTGCTTCCCTAAGTCTCTACTAAATGGCTGACCTAGCGCATCTCTAAGAGCATTTTACCCTCAGATTTAAGTCACCTCCATCCTCATCATCATCATCCTCATCATCACAGCTAAACAATATTTGAGCACTGTATGCCAGGTACTGTTGTAAGTCTTATAAGAATTAACTTATTTGATCATTTCAATATCCCTAAGAAATAATTACTATTAATATACCCTTTTACCCATGAGAAAGCTTAAACAAAGTGGGGGTGGGTTAAGAACCGCACCTTACGTGGCATGTAAAAGGTGGCTCTAAGAAATGGAAGCCATGCTCCTTTTATCCTGGACACACTGCATTCATCTCCTGGAAGAGCTGACACAGTGGCAGGGGCTTGACCTTCTCTTGGAAGGCACTGCTACGGTGGTACTCCCAAGCCCCAGGTGCATGGGTATAGTCCTGGGAGTATGCCCAGCAGGCTGATCTATGGAATGCATTTAACCTGACATCTGCTGTACCAATCATCACAGCCCTTTAAAAAAAAATTATTATTATTACTCCTTTTTTTCATTTTATATGGCTTTGTACTGTTCCTTGGGGGACAAAGGAGGCAGAAAGAATGGCTTCCCCAGAGGACTAAATAAATGCAGGGTGATGGAGGACTAAGCTAAAGATCACAATAAAAAGGTCAAAGAGTCCTGGATCAGCCCACCTCTGAAAACAGGGGGAGCACGCCCTGGCAAATGCCCTCCCACCTTTGTCTCCATCTGAAAGGAGACGAAAAAGTGAGTATGATCTGGGAATTGTGACAGGTGCAGGGAACCCATTATATGCAAAAATTTAATGATGTACTAAAACATTTTCGAGGGTCTGTAAAAATGCTCTTTGCTAGCTGGAAGAGGGATCCAGCATCTCTGTGGAAGACTATCATGATATATTTATTACAGACTCAGAGATTCAGCTGAACCACATGTAGTCTCTAAGTCTTATCTTCCCGCACCACCAGTAATAAAAGAAGAGCCACTGAGGTTTTTCCCTCTTTTAAATTCTTCCTAGGAGATAAAACGGATGTAGTCAAATGTGTTTGTGAATTTATTATTTTAAAATTAAGCCCTCTGGAAGTAAGTTTAAATGACAGCATTTGGTGAATGTAAATCTTTTGTTTCTCCATCCCTCCACATTGCCTTTCTCTCTCCTTTATGCCCCAGGGCTGTCTGTCTCTCTCTTCCTCTGTCTCTCCCCGTCTCTGTCTCTCTCTCTCCCCTCTCTCTCTCTCTCTCTCTCCCTCTCTCTCTCCCCCCCCGCCCCCTCCCTCACTGAGCATTTCTGAAAACACTAACAATCAGGGTAGAATCTCACATATCTTATTTAGGTGAAAACCCTTCCCGAGACTTGGAGACCTAGGTCAGAATAAACACCTGAGATGAGGTCCTGAACAGTACTTTTGAAACCTCCTTAAAACTGTTCAATCTATGCTAAACACAAATTCTTAACTAGTGATCTTGAATATAAAGAAGAAAAACATAATTTTACATTGATTTACCCTACTTTTAGTCCCAATTGAAGTTAAAGCAGTAATGATTTCTTTTTGTCATCCATTTTTGCCTTTCATAATGTAATTTTAAAAATTCCTACAAATAATGATAAAAATCTTTAGTTTCTAGAACCAAAAATACTTATTTTTTTCTTTATAACTAGCACTTTATTATTATAATTTAGAGAACTGTTGCCAAGAATTACTGGTATTTGTGATTTATCTTTGCCCTTATTTTCCATGTATTACTTTTATATGAGGCTGGATGATACTTATACATGAAAATTTCATATTGTTGGCCCTGCACTCAATAAATTATTAAAGTGATGTGAATAGGAAAGTGGTGTTCAGATTTTCAGCAATTTTTATCCTTTTGTTCTTTCTTTTTTAAAAGAAAGACTACCTTGTCTATAACTCACCATAACTTTTTAAAATTTAAGCAAAG
The DNA here is from genome assembly GCF_003676395.1 of Aethalodelphis obliquidens. NCBI lineage: Eukaryota > Metazoa > Chordata > Mammalia > Artiodactyla > Delphinidae > Aethalodelphis > Aethalodelphis obliquidens. The sequence goes on from NW_020837971.1 coordinate 6,276,256, forward strand.
ATTAACCCTAAAAGAAAGCATTTTGGGGGACTTATTATCCCCAACCTTCTCAAAGAAGTTCTAAGAAATTTTTTCTTTGACATATGGATGTTAATTAGTTTTTCCAGGCTGGAAAAAGTAAGCCTAGTAATTCTCCTAAGCACATATACAGGTAAATATGTTATAATAAAATGCACAGATGCTTAGGGAATAAACACATGTGTAATTTTTTTTCCAATATAATCAGGTGTTTAAAGCCTTTACACAATTAAAAAGCCCTGTAGTTATTTTGTTTTTATTACTCTATCTTGGATTTTTTTTTTCTTTTTATCATGAAGTCCCCCCCAATTCCTCCAAAATGTGGTTTTGATTGAGCGTAACTAAAGAAAATTTGAACTCATGTAACAAATTACAGAGTGACTCCTATTAGTGCCCCCAAGGTGTCCAAAACATAAATATATACTTTTATTTGCAACTCAACATATTGATAATATATTACAAATTTTCAACATGGTACTCATGTGTAATGTATCTTTATATGTTATGTGACAGAGATGTATCATACATCTCTTATGCTTGTAAACTAACAAAATCAACATTAATAACCAATAATTAATAGAACTCCTAATAGGCATAGTTAAACTAAATGTAGCTGTAAAATTACTGCATATTTTTAAAGGGCATTTCCATAGTACTCTCGTTTGGCACTTCTGTACGTTCATTTCAATTCACTTAGCTAATTACAAGCAACTGTGCTAACATCAAAGCATCCATTTAAATACATACTGAGTTTACTACACATATGACACACATATGGAAAAAATAAACTCTAAAACTCTACAATTAACTTAGGACAAATAGAAAACTCTCATTTATAGTCATACCTAGTGTGTGTGTGTGTATATGTGTGTGTGTGCGTGTGTGTGTGTCTTGCCCAACTCATTCATTCATTAAACAAATATTTATAAAGTGCTACTACTTAATATAATATGAGCCATCTTATATGTTTATAAAAACATTTGAATAATTGTTCTTGTCCATCTGCAGAATAATCTTTATTCCATATTTCAAAATCCAAATCATAAAATCCAAAACTGCTAGCATTGAAATTCACAAAATAATGTTAGGTAAATGATGTGAAAGAGAAATGTTCATGTACAGGCACAGCTAGTTGCTCTTCTAATAAGCTACAACTAAATGCTTTTCTAAGAATTTTAGATAAGAATAATAACTAAATAAGAAAATAATTTAAATGACATTTACATTGATAGATGGTATCTGATAGTTCTTTGATAAATTATAAAAGGAATAAACACATAACTAATTTATATAACATCAAATTGTAATTACATATAATATTTCTCTTATGTGTAAAATGGAAAATGTCACACTTTATATTTTACAACGTGGCATTTAGTATCGTGAGTCTTAAAATCCTTCTTAAAATAATAAAATCTCTTGTACTTTAGTATAAATTTGCATTTTCAATACAACCATAAGACAGTTTTTCCAAAGATGAAGATAAAGAAAAACTTCAGGTGTGAATAATTATTAAGAAACGTCTTAAGGCTTAGGAATACAGGAAAAAGTTAAGTGATTAGTTATGTAAAAATTGTTTAAATGAGAGGAGTCTGCAAAGGACTAAATGTGTTTTGCACCTGTGGTATTCCTTATTTTCTGATGTAGGATTTCTAAGAAAATCTTAATCTAGCCTTAGCGCATACTTGTTTTTGATCTGTTGGGGTGTTTTTCTTGAGAAAATTGATCTAAATTCTTAAAGACTTGCCATAAAAAACTAGAGTTGGATGAAAGACAAGCTTGCATATAGATACATTTTTATAAACTTGTACATCTTGTTAGCAAGTATTTGTATACAGAAAGGCTTATCTAAGATAGAATTCCAAACAGAATTCAAAACATCAGTTACAATATCTATTCAACACGGATGGACCCATATTCTACAAGTGCTAACTAATAAAATTACTACTTTTTAGTCAAATAATTGAGTATTTGGTAGAACCATGAGCCAAACTAAATTCTCCCAAAGATTATTTTACTTTATTAACTAAAACTTTCAATCGCCTGAGAAGTTTGCTAAAATTCAGATTCCTGGGTCTCCTTCCTTCCCCCACTTGACTCCCCCAGGGATTCTGATTCTGTAGGATTGATATAAAGCCCAGGAATTAGCATGTTTAACAAGTGTCCAACCCAGGTAAATTCTGTGTAGGTGGTCCTAAAATAGGTGACCAATTACAGTGATATGAAAAGTTCCAGATTAGAATAGAATCTCCAGTGAAGGCTATCCATAGGACTAAAAATTATAATTGAATTGAACTGAAACTACATTAAGAATTCCACTACACTAAAAAGTTACTTTGCCTTTTATTATACTGCAGTTTCCTCCTAGTGCAAATGATGTTTAACAAAATGAGGATGTAATGGGACACCTGTTCTTAGATCTCATGGGTGCCAGTGACGTTTCTCTCACTGATAAGGATAGAAACAAATCCAGAATAAGGATTAGCGGCCAAGGCAGTAGATTAGTGGTGAGGACTAAAGAGCAATGTCAGAGCCTGTGGCGACCTATGTGGCAAATGGAGACCGCACTGTATGTCCTGACTGGATTAGTAACAAAGAAAAGAAGCTAACTATTTCCTGAATTTGGCAGGTATACCTTTAGAGAACATTTATTTACCCAATGCTACATAGGTTATGAATTCAATACCAACAAAAATAAGGGGGGAGAAGGTAGGGAAGGTTAAGTAAGTGTATCTTGTAGGAAACCCTTTCTGGATACTATGGTGCACCCTCTCTTTTCTGATTGCTAGTAAGTGATTAGAATTTCTAGAATTTACTAATGGAGTAACATGAGGTTAAAGGTCTACGGTTGCTGGAATCCCTACCATCAGAAGGAGTCACAGTACTTCTGTTACCCATGAGACAGAGAAATAGTGGCTCAGGAGCCACATGTGTACGTTTTTCGGTACCACAGCTGGAGAATTGAGCCCATGTCCAGTGTTAGGTGATCTCACTGCCTCTTTATCTACCTTGAGCTTCAACTCTTCTCTAAAGGTATGTGGGTTCTACATTTTTCATTTGGAATAGGTGGAAAAGGTGAAAACATAATTTGGATAGCCAGACTTTCCCACCATTTTCCAACATCATACAGTTCATTCTTGTAATTTATGTTCTAGAAAGACACCACAAACACTGAATTAGCAAATACTGAGCCACTGCTCCCAGGGGACAGACAGGGTTAGGTTTCTTTGAGCCTCAGGTCACAACATTTTCATCAACTCAAAATTACATAACCTTGTTTTATGTATGCTTCTGTTTAAAGACAACCTTATTTAATAGGTATTATTGACTCGTTAACATGTAACTTAGGGCCAACACACTAGGACTCATACCTGAGTGAAACTTACCTAACACACGTATTTTCCCTACATCACAACTTGCAGCACTTTGGTACTACCACTTGGGAACCATTTTAAACAGCAAAATTGCCAAGAAAAAGCACAAAAATGCAAAAGATGGCACTAAATAGACTGTAAAAAGGACACTCGTTTACAGCGTGAGGGCTGAAACAAGATGACAGAGGATTCAACCTCAGCTGGGAAAATGCAAGCCTGGCAGCTCCGAGAATGTCTGCAAATGACTGCAAAAGTGTTCCAAGCATGGATTTGGGGGATTACAAATAAATCTCGGCAGCTAGGCAAAGTTGCAGATATGGAACCTGCAAAAAATGAATACTGACTATATCATCTGCCCCAAGCCAAGGGCCATCCCACTGCTTATTCCTGCCATACAAAGTACCACAGACTGGGCGGGTTAAACAACAGACATGCATTTCCTCACAGTTCTGGAGCCTGGAAGTCCAAGATCAAGGTGTCAGCAGGTTTTGTCTCTTCTGGTCCCTCTCCTTGGCTTGCAGATGGCCACCTTCTCACTGTGTCCTCCTTTGCACACATATGTCTGTGTCCAAACTTCCTCTTCTGATAATGACATCAGTCATATTGGACTAGGTCCCACAGAGAAGACCTCATTTTAAGTTAATAACCTTTTTAAAGACCTTTCTCCAAATACAGTCTCATTCTGAGGTGCTGGGAATTAGGATTTCAACATATTAATTTGGAGGGGGACACTATTCAGCCCATAATACCATCAACGCCTCTCTAACACACATCACTGTTCTCCAAGCTTCAGTTCACTGCAGCCTTGGACTTCCCAAAAGCACTCTTCAGGGTATGCGTCCTTGTGTGTATCTCTCTTTTGACTTTTTTCAATGCTTTTTGAAATCTGAGCTGATCAGGCTGTCTCCCTTTTATTCCTCATTATAACAAGTTATAATTTATCATCAGAATCAACAGTTTAGAGACCCCTGTCCCTCTTGGGTCTTATAAAATTCCCTTTTGGAGTCTGTGCCCAAGGGATCAGACTCCTTAAACAGTTTCTCTGCATCTTAAACACTTATTATGTTAGGAGGTATACCAAGAATTCACCAGAATTCCATCCAGGCAACCACAACCTCCCTATAAACTGCGTCTCCAGGCTTTCCTACAACTCCAGCCTCCTGGATACCTCTGTATTTCCAAGAATGTGAACACAAGGATTGCTTTCCCAGTTTCAGGCCTTTGTTCTCACCATTCTCTTCACCCACAACTCCTTTCCTCTCCATCTCTCCCTGCTGAAATCCCTCCAGTTCCTCAAGGCCTCATCTAAATGTCCCTGCTTCAGGATGCTCCTACAATTCTGATCACCAGTTCCAATGTGTGGGGGGATTTTCTCATGCCACCAAGCAATTCTCTGACACCACACCAACTGGGTGCCCTACAGTTCAACTCAATTCTGACCTGTATAACAGCATCAGATTCCACAGGTTAAGGGCTCAGTCCCACAAGACTGCCTCCCACTTCAGATGCCAATCACGGGTCCAGGCTGTCACCTCTGCTTCTGCCCAAAGCACTTATCCAGGCATTATACACCCAAGGTCCCCACAACCCCCCTCCTTGGGGTTGATTAATTTGCTAGAGAGGCTCACAGAACTCAAGGAAACATTTTACTAACTATTGATAGATTGCTGGTATATTACAAAAGATATTAAAGGATACGAATCAACAGCCCGATGGAAGAGATGCTGAGAATGAAGTATGTGGAAGGGACATGGAGCTTCCATGCTCTCCAAATGTCCCACTCTCCCCAAATCTCCACATGTTCACCAACCTGAAAGCTCTCCAAACCTCATCCTTTTGGGTTTTTTATGGAGGCTCAATATATAGGTATGATTAATGAAATCATTGGGCATATGTGATTGAACTCAATTTTCAGTCCCTTTCCCCTCCCTGGAGGTGTTGGGGGTGGAAGGGAGACTGAAAGTTTCACCCCCTAATTACGTTGTTGGCTCCACTGGCAACCTGTCCCCATCCTTAGGTGCCTTCCAAAGTCACCTCACTGAAATAACAAAAGACACACTTATGGCTCTCATCATTTAGGAAATTCCAAGAATTTTAGTAGCTGTGTGTCAGAAATGGGGATGATGAACAAATATATATTTCTTATTATAAATCACAATATCATCTCATGCCTAATAGAATGGCTATTATCATAAAGGCAAAAAATAACAAGTGTTGGCCAGGATGTAGAGAAAAGACAACCTCTACGCACCATTGCTGGGAAAATAAATTGGTGCAGTCACTATGGAAAACAGTATGCAGACTCCCCAAATAATTAAGAATAGAACTGCCATAAGATCCAGTTATCCCACTTCTGTGTATTTACCCAAAGAAAACAAAAACACTAACCGAAAGAGATATATGCAGCCCTGTGTTCATCACGGCATTATTTACAATAGCCAAGATATGGAAACAATCTAACTGCCTATGAACAAATGAATGGATAAAGATATATATACGGAATATCTATTAAACCATAAAAAGATGAGATCATGGATGGACCTTGAGGGTATTATGTTAAGTGCAATAAATCAGATAGAGAAGGACAAATATGATTTCACTCATGTGTAGAAGATAAAAACAAACAAAAAAACAAAATAAATGAACAAAAATAAACCAAACAGAAACAAACACATAGATACAGAGAACAGAGTAGCAGCCACCAGAGGGGAAGGGGTGTGTGGGCATACAAATGGATAAAGGGGACCAACTATATGGTGACAGATGGAAACTAAATTTTTGGTGGTGAGCATGCTGTGGTGTATACAGAAATAGAAATATAATGTCATACACATGAAACATATAATGTGCAAACCAATGTTACCTTAATAAAAAACAAAATTTTAAAAAATCACAATACCACATTCTGCATCCATTCAAGCCTTCATTCTCCCTCCCGAGAGCTGCAATCACTCTCAGCTATGTGAAGCTTGCCACCTTCTACCTTGAAATATTTATGTGTATACATCTGATATCCCTTGATAGGTTATAAGCTTCTTGGAACTGGTGGCAGTGATTCATCACATCCCCATACCACTGAGCACAATCCCTAATAGATTAAGAGCAAGTGTTTTTTAAGTAAAAATGCTCTGCTTTAAGTAAAAATTTGAACTAGAATTAGGTGAATACGGTTGAAGTCCGCCATGACTACTCTATCTTGCTTTTCTGCCAGCTATGAGAACATCACCACCCATGTCTGCCATCTGGATGCTTTACTGTTGATTCTCACAGGATACCACACCTCTGCTTCTTCCCCTGATCCTACCCCAAAGTTCTCCAATATGCTTCCACCTTCCACACAGCACTACTCCCCTCCCTTATACACAACTCTCTCAGAAGTGGTCCCTGAGGCAAGGCAGAGGGACAGAAGTGAAAAGAAGCGATACAGGGAAGGGAGGGCAGCCAACAGAAAGCACATAAGTTATCATCGTGGGCAACGGAAACTTAATCCTGTGGGAAAACTTTGGGAAATAGTATCCAATACTTGCCTCAACATTATCCCCCTTGAGGGTGAAGGGAGCTGGGGTACTTATACACCAATTCCTGTCATTCACTGGAAGGGCTGCTCCTGGGGGAGTCTGTTCCTGCCTGCAGTGCACATGGGCAGGAGCGAAGTGACCTTCCAGAAAAAGTCCTCTGGCTCAGAGATGCAGATTTTGCAGTTAGAAGCATGCTGGAGCACAATGAAATGGCAAGGTTTAAGGATACGGACAGTGGTGTGCTGCTAAATGTGTGACAACTGCTTCTCTGGGGCAAAAAGACCCTGGTGTTTTATTATAAATATTACAAACTCCCACCATGGCTGATGTCAAGGTACCAGCTGCTACCTCACTGAGCACTGAATTGGGAAGGGAAACAGCAGCACACCATTACTCCACCATTGGGTATTTTCCCCATAGAGATGCAAGAGATATAAACAATAATAAAACGTAGTAAAACAATTAGGAAGTGATGAGATCTGAGTATATATAACTATTGTTTTTCATATTATTTACATATTGATAATTCTACAAAATTTAATTTTTAATAATCACTGTGCTTAACACCTGGCTCACAGAATTCCTGAAAATGTAACACACGGCATTTGTGAGGGGATGGTTTGGGAGGGCACTAAAGTCTCACTTGCAGTCTGTTCTTTTTGAACAAAATATACCCTTTCTATACTGTATTCCAACCACGCATTTTATTCTACCTGTAGGGCAATGAGCAGAATTGTTTAAAACTCCAGGTGGCCTGGGAGCTAGCTGGAGATGGGTCCTCCTCTCCTCAGCAGGAGAGGCTGCACTCAAGCCCAGATTCCCATAGGATGAGGGGCTTCCTCCCCCATTGGAAGCTACAATACTCCATGAACCCCAACGATTTCAGAGGCTGGACAGGTAACTTTCCAGACAACTCTGGTTTCTGACTGCCTGGCCTCAAGCAGACTGATTATTCCGCCATTGGCAAGATTGCTTTTTTACTCTCTTGCTCTATAAAAAGGGAAAACCACAAGGGAGGGGAGGATTCCTCCACTGAAATACAGACCCTGGTCCCTGCCTACACCTTCTTGGGATGATGAGACACAGCACAAACTTTCTACCTGTGGCTCTTTGTCCTTTAAGCTTTCTCAGTAATGCCTATTTATTAATCCAAACCATCAATCACATTGTAGAATTTGTCCCAAACCCTTCAGGATAGTTGGTGATCACAAAGGGATCCACCTTGCAGGACACTTCCAAATCTCAATATAGCTAGGAAATAAACTGTTGCCTAGTATTAAAATTTCATATTCACTCTGTGTATCTTTTCCACTGTGGTTTTTTCTACTTCACACCTGGTTAAAATTGTAAAATCTATCTTTGGGTTTTTTTGTTTGCTTTTCAGATTTATGTAAGCATTTGTCTCCCACTTCCTCATATTCAATGAAAATCACACACCTGCTAGACACATTATTTCTTGTCTCCATGAGATATACTTTATCCTTTGCCAGGAGCCCATTATTCTCGTAGCTTAACCATAGGCAGAAACCCAAATCCTGTTTTTCAATACTTATCTATGTAGCCAGATGATCATATCCTATATTCCTCTTTCTCTTCCAAATTCAGCTTCCCAGCTCAGAATCACAACTTCCAAAGGTGATGTGGAGGGTACGTATAATCAGTGCGTCCATCAAGCACCTGGAGCTGGAATATATAATATTGTGCCCACACACTGACAGACATCAGCCTCTCCTCCTGTTGCTAGGCAACCATGCTGACTGGCAGCACATGCGTGCTCCTACTATTCCACCTGGTGGCGGTGGCAGCACTTATTCACTGGCTCTGGGGTCAGAATAGCTGGCAGCAGCAGAAGGCACTTCACTAACTTGGAACTCCCACTAAACTCAGACATAAAGGGATTTCAGGATGGTAATGAGAAGAATGTTCACCACACCTGCACCTAAGGAGAAGCACAATCTCTGAAGAAGCAACCATCCTGGGAGGGATCCCACACAGAAGAGCATTTTCACCTATTTGCTTTTAACACATAACCACCAGTGGCTGAAATGCAGAGCTATACAAATCTCCAATCACAATGGCTACACAAGAAGAGAAAAGCCATCAGCATGACTCATTTATTTCTCAAGCCTAACACAAAAGAGTGCTCAGTAAATGTTTGGTTATAAGTGAATGAAATTTCTCTCTCTCCTAAGTATTTATGTTAAAGTATATTCTAGTTTCCCTAGTTCCTGGGTTTTTAGTTGGTCTATAACCATATTTTATAAGTGATCAAATGTCCTCATCTTTTGCCTCTAAACTACTGCCTCTCCTCCTTCACTTCCTATTCACTCTTCAATTAACTGCAATCTAGCTTCCACCTCATACACTCCACTAGAACAGCTCTCACTAAAGTAACTACTGACCTCCATGTTGCTAAATCCAATGGCATTTCCAGTTCCCATCTTACTTGACTCCTCTGTACCACCGCACCTTTTCTTCCTTCTGTCTCTCTGAGCCTCATTTGTTGTTTTTCTCCTGCTTAACCGGAAATTTCTTCTCATACATTTTTGGCCAACTGTTCCCAACCTCTAAAGGAATATACTTTAAGGTTCTGTCCTAGGTCCTCTCCAATTCTTATTCTATCTCCTATGTCCCGGCAACATCAGCATCTTCTTTCATCTACACATCAGCGGATCCCAAGCCTTCCTCCTCTAAGCTCCAGTAGATTCCCCTAAGTCCAGACAGCTACTTGGCATCACCACCTGAATGTCTCAAAGACATTCAAACTCAACCTGTCCAAAACTGAATGCATAATTGATTTATGTAACAAATATTTAGTGAGGACCTACTATGTGCCAGGCACTGTTCTGGAGCTGAGGGACTTCACTGAATGAGACTGAGCTCCTGACCTCAGGAAGCACAAAAATACTCTCCATTCTGCCATCTCCAATTTGATTCTTTCTCAGTGTTCCCCACATTCCTGAATGGTACAGCCGTACAACCAGATGCAAAATACAAGGACTGGAATCATTTTTAACATCTCTATCTCTCTCTCGGCTCCCCACACACCCAGTTCCAATACTGCCAATTTTCCCTCTTTGATGTCTCTGAAGTCTGTCCATATCTCAGCTCTGGTCATCTCTCTATTACCTCCCTATTCCAAGCTTCTATCATATTCACGTTTATTGCTTCAACCACTTCTTAACTGCTCTTTCAGCATTCACTCTAGCTCACCTCCCTACACAGCAGCCAGAGGGGTCTCTTCAAAAGGTAGATGTGATCATGGGACCCACTCATATCCCCAGTTTAAAACTTCTCTTTAGCTTCTTTTGTTTCATTGGATACAGGAAAATACCATAAGCAATGGTCTACAAATCCTTGCTTTAAATGCTAAGCCTCATCTTGAGAACAGTATATCCCTTCCCTGTCTGTTCTAACCACACTTAATTTCCCTTCCTCCCATCACAGTATCAGTGTGCCTGCTGCAGCTCCCTTTACTGGGAACCTTCTTACACACACATACACATAGCCTCTAAAGGGTAAAATTCTATTTCTTCTGCAAACCTAGCAGATAAATCTTCCCGAATTTTCCCTATGTTCATTCAGTTTACAACTATATTCTTGCTCTGAACTATTTCCATGGTTATCTGTCAACCAATGAAAGTCATCAAAGGTCAGCAGAGGATACTTACAATCTTATGTTCCATTTTTGCCCTTAAAAAAAATTAGCTACCATGTTCCATCTCAGGCTTTTCCTAATATTTTTAAGATAATTGTTCTAATTATTCCCTTTCTCCCCTGTGGTTTTCAATATCTTTTTCATTTTTATTTTATCCTCCTTGCAGATATGTTAATTGTGTATCTATTGTCCTTAACCTCAAATCTGATTTTGTAAGGAAATGACATGTACATAATAAATAAACATATGAAAATGTCTGATGGAAGTGAGCACTAAAGAGATATTTAATTAATCAATTAATTGGAAGTCAGAAAACCTGGTCTCTAATCCCTGCTCACACTAACTTCACTAGGAAAACCAATTCATTTTTTTTTTAAGATTTTTTTGATGTGGACCATTTTTAAAGTCTTTATTGAATTTGTTACAATATTGCTTCTGTTTTATGTTGTGGTTTTTTTGGCCGCGAGGCATGTGGGATCTTAGCTCCCGACCAGGGATCGAACCTGCACCCCCTGCACTGGAAGGTGAAGTCTTAACCACTGGACCGCCAGGGAAGTTCTTATTTTTAAAATAAGAAGAGTCTAGAGAGACTACAAACTGGACACCTGCAGGCCAAATGTGGCCATGGATATGTTTTGTTGGCACAGCAGTGTTTGAATAAACTTTTGAACCTGGTGCCTTTAGGTGGGGCCTATACCCTCTAGTTTGCACAGTAATTATCACTTCCTTTCATCCTAACCCTGATAACTTCACATAGGTACTGCTGGCCCTGGAACACCGGGTTTGAGAACCCAAAAGATTATATGATCTCTAAAGTCCCTTCCAACTGTAAAAAATCATTTAGGCCCTTATTATACAGGAAATCTTTATGAAATAATGAGAAAAATTGAATTTGGTTTACATCAAAATGTAGAGCAAAGAATAAACAACAGGTAAAGCTCAAATTTAACATCCAGGTACTCAGAGATACAAAAAGTATTATGCCAAATTATTTCCAAAAGAGGAAAGAATGGCTTAAGGCTTATAACACCTGGAGATCAGAATTCTAGCACAGGGATTAAGATGCACATGTTAAAATGACCTCATCCTAACAGGCTTGGAGCTGCAGGTTATTTGTCCATGTTACATAAAACACAGCACAATCTGCCAGTCCCCATAGCCTCTGCTCAGTAACAAGGCTCAGAATAGAACCAGAGGCAAATGAAGATACATTTGGCAATGAGAAACAGACCTCCCACCTGACCCCCACTGACTCTCACCTCTGTGAATGGATTCTTTCTTATTTTATTAAAATTCCACTGCATTCATGCAAAAGCTACTTTAGAAAATCCCGAGTTCCTGAAATTATAAACACTTTGTCTCCCAGATATGGTAACAAACAAAATCAAAGGTATCTTTAAAGGCTGAAACAGCCAAGTATAAAGCCTTTGATATGTATAATTTTGATTTCAATTTACTTACAATCCTCCTTAAATTTCAGGAATGGACACAGATTTTTCTCTAAAAGAGTTATATGGATGCTTTGAAAAAGTGCTAATAAAAAGAAAACTTATATCATCACTTTCCCAAATTTTTATGAGCTAAAAAACACACTATCCTTAAGTTTTATAAGCTTTAATGTCCCAAAGAAATTTGAAAAAAATAAATAAGGAGTAATTTTGTAGCTTTATTTTAATTTCTATATAAAATAAATTAAAAAATAAATTACCATGTCCAATAAACATATGAAAACATTAACCTCGTTAATAAACAAAGAAAACCTAAACAGTGGTCAGATATCAATTCCTGTCTACCAAGAAGGCAAAGATACACACACACACACACACACACACAGATGAAGAAAACACCCAATATTGGAATGTGGGCACTCAATAAACTCTGGTGGAGTTTGAGGAATATGTAGTAACATGGGAAATACTTGGCAATAAAATGTTAAGTGGAAAAAGCAGGATGGCAATCTCTAGATATAACAGCAGGATCCCAATCTGTTTAAAAGTATATTTATAAAGGCTCTGCTTGCTGATCTGGGTGAAAGTTATACAGGTGTGTTCAGTTTGTGAAAACTCAATAAGCTATACATTTATGCTATTCCTTTTTTTTGGGGAGGCATGATATACATCATTAAAATATTAAGTGTTGATTTATTATGTTTTATACAAATGCCAGCCAAAAAAATGTAAGGAAATTCAAAAAAAAATTTTTAATCTCAGTATTTGCCTTGGTAATTTACTGGGGTTGGAAGAAGGCCTATCTAGAAAGCAAAAAGGAGCTATAGCAATTAAATAATTTACATGAATTTTTTAGAAAACTATATGGTGTATGTTGTGCATTCAAAACTGTGAGAATCATTATCGAACCTTTAAAACTACCATTGAATAGGACTTGAATTCTTACTGAGAAGGAGGTTATTGAAAGCAATCACTAAAAACTCAGATTTGGAGAGGATACTATGCTACCGTTACCAGCCCCTGCTCCACAGTTATCACTGCTTACCAGCAGCTGCTATCATTCCCACACTCATCTCCTGATGTGGATCCCCCAACCTCTCATTCCTTACAGCACCCCATAAAGTTCTAGGGCTAAGACTGTGAGTACCCTCAGGCATAAACTCTCATCTGATCCCTGATGAGATAACCAAATCTTAAACCTTAAGGATAACCAAATTGCTTTAATTTGTCTCCAGATTCACTTGGTGATGGGTGTCTGGGGGATAGATTAGATAATGGGTTTAGAGAAGAGATACCTGAAACCAAAAATTTCCGCAGCTGATTTTGTTAATAAAGTAATCTTACAGGATATCAGCTGTGGGTAATGTTTCCTTCCTTTGTAAAGCTCTTATCTATTATCTACACTTTGATGGACACTTTGGATTCAATCCTAGCTAGGAAACTTCATTGCTAAATTAATAGTAACCTCTTTTGCCAAAGGTCAAGAATGAATTAAAGTTAGCTTCTACTCAATAAACATTCAAGGCCCAAATCTTCCTCTCTGGGAAACACTACTCCCTTGGTCGCCTCCCCTTCCCCTCCTGCCCCCATACCATCAGGTCAAAACTATCCCCACAGAAGAGATCAGCCTTCTGTAACTGTCACCTTGGGAGAGTTCTCATACAGCTGAAAAAGAGAAAGACACACCGAAATTTCTACTGCATTTACTCTGACCATAAATCTCAGACCCTCCTGTGTTTCCTCTAAATGGTAAACTGAAACACTTTTAGATACTCTGGAACTTATTAAGACAAATACATGTTGTCAAGATTGTCCAAAGGTAATGGAAGAATTCAAGCTGTTTCTTTCCTTTTAAAGGGGATTGATTGGCTTTTTCCTCCTTTAGGCAAACTCACAAGTAAAAACCCCATCTAGAGCTAATTGATTTCTTCTCTTATCTGGAGTGCCTTTCCACTTTATTTTTTTTTATTCCATTTATTATTTTTAGTCTCTATCTCCAACCATACCTAGCCAGATGAAAATTATTTTCCACTTATTAAAACTAAATTATACTTTTTTCTAATTAATAATGTAATGCCTACTCATTCAAACTTTTGGAATTAAAAAAAAATGTTTTTAAAAATATTAAGTCACCTGAGGGACTTCCCTCGTGGTCCAGTGGGTAAGACTGCACTCCCAATGCAGGGGGCCTGGGTTCGATCCCTGGTTGGGGAACTAGATCCTGCATGCATGCCGCAACTAAGAAGCCTGTATGCTGCAACTAAAAGATCCCGCATGCCACAAATAAGACTTGGTGTAGCCAAAATAAATAAATAAAATTTTTAATTAAGTCACCTGAAATACCATTACCCAGAAATCAACACTGTCAACATTTTGTTCCAGGCATGTACAGAGGGCCCACTATACTATGCCATTTTATAAAGGGACTTCAGCATTTGCAGATTTTGGAATCCACTGGGGGTGGGGAGGGGAACCAATCAGATACTGAAGGGTGACTTTATGTACAATTATAACATTTAACCAAAGGACATTTGTCCACTATTTCTCTGATAACCAAAGAGCTCATAACCATCTTAAAGCTAAAAAATTACAAGCTGTGAATTTACTGATGATGCTACCAATTGTTTCAAGCATTCATAGAACACTAGGCCAATAGGACAAAGAGAGAGAACTTGCCAGGCCGGAGTATCGCTTTAAGTAAAGTGATGTGTGCACATCATAATTTAAAAATATAACTATAGAGAGAGAGTATCTGGCTTAAATAGCATAGTTAAGGCTTAAAATACAATTTGATTTACTACATGTAACTTACACAAACATTCTAAGCATATGTCTATTCTAAAAAGCAAAAACTAAATTAGTATCTTATTAAGGGACACATTTGTTAACCCAGTGATTCTCAACATTTTCTCTATAGAATACAACCTATCTAGAAATCAGCTAGGGGCTATGGAAGTAATGCAGATTTTCAACCCTTATCAAAGAGCCAAGAAAACAGAATTTCTAAGCACTAAGTGGGTGGCAGGGAGGAAGACCTGGGGAATCTGCATGTTTAATAGGTACTCCAAATGATTCTTAAAAGTGATAAAGTTGAAGAACCGCTGCTTTGTCTCATAATTAATAGAAATGACAACTACAGTTGTTTTGAGAATCAAACAGATTTACATTTTTTGGTATACTTCTAAAATATTAATAAACAGAAACCCCAATTAAATAGAGTCAGGAGACCAGAAGGGGGAGCTCTTATGTTCTGCGATCACAGCAGAACCCAAGAAGAAGAGGAAAGACGCCTGTTCTTCCTGGCAATAATTCTGCCAAAGAAAAGCCATGGACTCTGTTTAGGACAGCCCTCCCAACCTCCTTTTCCCCTCTACGAAAGAACTTTCCTCTCCATTTTTGCTGGGGACTTGCACAAGGCTTGCCGCGGTTGCAGACCCCAAATTGCAATTCTCTGCTCATCCCAAATAAACCCACTTTTGCTGGAGAAATAACTTGCAGTCTATTTGTTTTAGGTCAACACACTTTACAGACTTGGCTAGTGATAACTGCACACTTAATATGATTTATTTTTGACAATGACTTTCTCCTAAATAGAATACAATAAATAATATGTGATGAGATCAAAAGAATCCTATCACTGAAATCCTAATTTTCCCCTTTCGAAAGAGAAAGGCTTCTCTCTGCTAGAAAGAAGGCAGGTTTAACCTTGGTCATGATGGATATTAGAAGGGTAGGTACCAAATGGGAGATAAGATGGGACACTGAACACAACTTGGATTAAAACTGTGAAAGGTGCCCTGAGCCAGAAACCCATTTCCTTCCTCAACACCAGCTTGCTCACATAACCATACAAAGCTTTGTGCGTGAGATTTCACGAAGGGGAAGCCATGATGTTTAGTGGCACAACAATGGAAATTCAATGAGATCTTCTGAGGCTAGTCAGTACTCAAGTTAGAGGTGCACATTTTGGGAGAATATAGTTAGTCCTTAAGACTAATTATACCAGCTGTAGCACTAAGTGCTGTGTGAGTACCAAAAACTAAGGAAGTCTTGAAAAGTTCCTTTCAGAAGTGATAAATTGGAAATTACTACCCTTCCATTTCCATAAACAATGGTTTCCTTAAAATTCAGAATCTTTTCTAGATGGCAAGATATTGTTGGACCCAGTCAGACTAGTTTAAGGCTTCACTGCCACACACTAGCCAAGTCCAGACCCTGGGGATTGGATGCTTCTGTGAACAAGCAGGCGTTGGAACTCCTGAGACAGACCAACTGCCTCCAGACACGTGAGAAACTCTTTTTTTTTTATCTTCGTAAATAAATTTTTTTTGAATTTTATTTATTTTTTTATACAGCAGGTTCTTATTAGTTGTCCATTTTATACATATTAGTGTATACATGTCAATCTTACTCTCCCAATTCATCACACCACCACCATCCCCCACCCCGCCGCTTCCCCTGCCTTGATGTCCATACATTTGTTCTCTACATCTGTGTCTCTATTTCTGCCCTGCAAACCAGTTCATCTATAGAGAAACTCTTACTGCAAGAGATTGGAGGTAAACTGTGCTAAGTCAGGCCAGTGACCCTGTGGTTTTAGTACTAATTAATGGCAGTAATTCTTATTAGTAAATTAATTTATAATTCTTAGTAAAAACTCTGATTTTTCTGCCAAGAATTACAAAAGTGTGGTGGACAGCAGGTGGACAGTGACTAGGAGTCTTAGGTCACATCTATAACTTCGCTGAGCATAGGCAGGGAGGCGTGCTCTGACCCCAGGTTCGCTCAAGGATAAATACTACAGCGAGTCATCTGCCAAGGGGTGGCACACCAAGACTTGGAGCCCAGAAACAACCAAGTCCAATTCAATTAAGGGTTGATTTAAGTCAGGAATTAACACTCTACTTGGATTACATCATGACCATCAAGGAGTCCCCTGAATTCTCATTTGTGGCGGTGCTACTCAGGGCTGAAAAGGAAAGGGAGGGCACTTTAGTGACCATCTTTCAAGTGACGACTTAAGGAAGTCAGACGTGATACACCTAGGGCTCAGTCTCTTGAAAATGAATCCTTGAGTGGTGCAGATTTGCAGGTTCTCAGGTAATGGGCTGAGCGGGCGTTCAATGTGGCAAGGTGGCCATAAGTGAGAACCTTTAGCCACTCACCCCTGGGGTTTGCAGACTCTGGTATGAGCAAATAAACACTAAAGACACTTGACACTAGCCAAGCTTTGGGTGCTGGAAATGGCCCCATGCTTGTTTCAGTTTGGAATAATAGGGCCCTATAACCTTTTTATTAAAGGCAATGGAAGGAGAGTCCTCCATGGTTGTTTCCTGAGAAGTCGAAATTCCCAGCCCACAGGTATTTTTTCAAAAACCTATGGATCCCCCTGTAGTGCCAATGGTGGCTGGCAGTGCCTCCAGTTCACCCCTAAAATAGAAGTGCAAGAATTCTATTAGGAGTTAAGCACACTCACAGAAAGAGAAGACGAGTTGCAAATAGCAAGGATCTCTGCACTACACTCAAATATGAGGAGCTCCCAGGGTGCTGGGGAGCTCTCAAATGGCTCACCAGGGGAAGTACACAGGGCAGAGCTGACTGATGTGAGAAAGTTCTTCCCCACCGCCAACCCTGCCTAAGAAATCCTATAATTGTATTACTTTACTAGGATCAGTCTTGATCATAAATAATCCATCATCACAAATTGAGGTTATACAACTACAGACCTCTCAGACATTTCCCAACAGCTAGTCCTAATCTACAGAGAAAACAAGTTCTCATATATAATAACACTTCGGACCTCAAACCTGATACCTTCTCTCCAAAATGCTCTCTCTTCCAGCCCTTCCCTGAGCCAATGGCTGCTCTGCCTGCAATTCATATCATAGCTGCTTTTCCTCAAGGAAGTTTCCCTAATTGTCTCTGACAAGGTTGCAAGCTCCATTAAATATTCCCACAAAAACTCACACTCCTCCAGCTTAGCACTTATCACACTGTAATTAAGTTGTTTGAGTAGTTATTTGTTTAATCTCTATTCCACAGCAGACCATGGGCTTCATGAAGCCATGACAGTATCTTATTGCTGACTGTTATACCAGTGTTGAGCATATAATAGCTGCTGAATAGTATCTAATAAATGCATAAAAGAGCAACTAAAAATTAAAATCAAGGTAAAGTTATCACTACAATACTTTCACATTATTAAGACTATGTAAACTTAACGTCAACTATTACTTTTTTCTTTTTTCTTTTTTTTTTTGCGGTACGCGGGCCTCTCACCGCCGCGGCCCCCCCCGTTGTGGAGCACAGGCTCCGGACGCGCAGGCCCAGCGGCCACGGCCCACGGGCCCAGCCGCTCCACGGCATGCGGGATCTTCCCGGACCAGTGCACGAACCCATGTCCCCTGCATCGGCAGGCGGACTCTCAACCACTGCGCCACCAGGGAAGCCCTCGACTATTACTTTTAAAGATAATTAGGCTTAAAATGTTTAAAAGATACTGTTAACCTTTAATTTTTCATTCTGCTCTAGCTTGTGAAACAGCAAACAAAAAAAAATGGTGAGAAGTTCAAAATAATATTTACCTAAAATAAAATGAATTATTTTGTAAACTGGGCCTGCAAATAAAAATGGTAACTAAACTGTCCTAGGGTGACCATGGTTCCAGTTAAATAATATCCAATCAAGGCAAGATATGGGTATTAAACATTCATAAGCTGCTCAGAATATTATGAATTAATCAGTGCTTCCTCATTTAAATATTTAATATTTAATGCTAGTGCTTCTACAGTCTCTTGAAATTATTATACTTTATTATGTCTTACAACTGAATAACAATAGAGTTGATATATAATATCTGAGAATTCTGGTTATGGAATCCATAGTACATTAAAGAAAAGCATGGTTGTAGTGCATTAAGCTTTTGATGAAATTCTCAACACATGTACCTCAGATGCAAAGAGATAATAATGACAACAAAAACACTCATGGTAAGCAACAGTAAGTGCTTATGGGATGTGACTGCCTTTCATCCATGATGAATTATTTGTAGAAGCTTACTAAAAATCTGGCTTTCATGAACTCCCCTAGACAAATGTAAGTGGTATGCTAAAGGCATTTTAGATATTACAAAGTATTCGTGCTTGCCACGTTAGTCTAGCAAATCTTCTAAACACTAGCTGTGGCAATAGAATAATAATCCCCAAAATGAATTCATTCATTCCAAGTCCTCTCAGCCATCTTAAAAGTAATGTCAGCATTTAAAAACTCAAGGTAATAGCCATAAAGTTTTATTCTTATATATACTCTATCACTCAGAAATCTCAAGGACAGTAACTGTGACTCACTGTATCTTACAACACAGTCAATTCCTTTAACCCTATCAGACAAGCCTCTTTGTGCATCAAAAACAAAACAATGGTGACTGTTACGGGTGAAACTGTGTACCTGCCTCCCTGCCACCGCTGCCCAGTTCATATATTGAAGTCCTAACTCCCAGAACCTCATACTGCATCCTTATTCAGAGACACGGTCTTTACAGAGGTAATCAATCTGAAGTGAGGTCATGAGTGTGGGCCCTGATGCACGATGACTGGTGTCCTTACAAAGAGAGGAAATTTGGAAACAGAACCAGACATGCAGAGAGGGAGCACAGTGTGAGGAAACACATGTAGAAGACAGCCGTGAACAAGCCAAGGAGAGAGGACTGGAACAGATTCTTCCCTCACAGCCCTCAGAAGGAACCAATCCCGCCCTGGGGATTTCAGACTTTGAGCCTCCAGAACTGTGAGACAATATATACCTATTGTTTTAAGTCACCTAGTTTATGTTACTTTGTTACAGCAGATCTAGAAAACAAACACAGTGACGTAAGTAAAATATTGTGTATTACAACAGAAATATTTCATTCATAAAATATAAAAAGTCAATTTCCCAGTGAAGCTGCAATTTGACTCTAGTGCATATCTTAACATGAGATCTCAGCATATATTATATATTATTAAATATTACTGCTTACAGTGTCATGTTAGTGGGGAGAGTTATAATTGCTATGGCACTTGTTCCTCTGAAATTCCGTTTTCCACACTGATATAGATTTTTACCATGACATTGTCTTCATTCTTTTCCAAAATAAACTATTTAATTTCTGTCTATATATCTATAGCAAAGCTAACTACAGCAAAGAACAAAGTATAAAATATGGCCATTTTCACCAGATGAATAACACTACTTTTCACTGAGTAAAGCAAATTTAGAACAGATACTCAAATGCATTAATAAGTATATCTAGAAGTACACTAATGCCTAGCACTGTTGATGCCCATGACATTATAATCATTAATGCAATAAGAATATTCAATAAGGGACTTCCCTGGTGGTGCAGTGGTTAAGAATCCACCTGCCAATGCTGGGGACACGGGTTCGAGCCCTGGTCTGGGAAGATCCCACTTGCCGCAGAGCAACTAAGCCCATGCACCACAACTACTGAAGCCCGCATGCCTAGAGCCCGTGCTCTGCAACAAGAGAAGGCACCGCAATGAGAAGCCCGCGTACCGCAACGAAGACCCAACACAGCCAAAAATAAATTAATTTAAGAAAAAAGAATATTCATTAAAACATTTGAAACATTTTAAAACTTTTAATATCTGCATTATTTTGTTTGGATGCCTTACACTAAAACTACATTTTTTGTGACTGGAATCACATTCTCAGTATTCTAAGGAGTCTTCTATGTAAAGAAATACTTGAGGAATATACATACCCATATATATACACATATATATATATGTGTGTATATATATGGGTATGTATATGGTATATATATATATACACATACACACACTTCCTTCTTTATATAATGTGTGTGCATATATATTTAACTTCATTCTATATCAACTGATTTTTTAAAAATAATTTGGGCATTTCATGTCGAGTTTGCATAAGTTGGAATGTATTAATACATTCATTTTAGTTAGTTTAATAAGTTTTAATTCTCAAAATGCCTGTGTATGAAAAATCCAAAACAGGAGCATTATTTACAATTAAGAAATCTCCACTGAGTGAAAAGTAGTTTCCCCAAGATCGTATTTCAAACGTCAAATCTGGGACTAGCCTGTTCATAGGTGCGGAAGAAGGCCAGAGATATTCTAGATTACAACCATTCCTTTCATTATTAGTGGACACATTAACTAGTGTTATTTTAAAAATATAAATTTGAAAAGAATATTTTCTTTGCGCCTCTCACATACTCTGTATCTAACATTTAGCCACAGATGCAGACATTCTGTGAGGTACATTTATACTTCTGTATCAAAATGCTAAGCAAAGCGAGTTATATCAAGCTTTCAGCTCACATGTTTTAAAGAAAATAATGTTTTCAAGACATAGTCAGATTTACAATTAACAGTATAGTTTACTAAGATCCTATAATACATACCATATTCTAAAATAAAATTTCAAGAAATGTATGGAAAAGTAAAACTACTAATAAATTAAGTCATGATAAATTATTCATGATAAACTAAGACATGAGAAAATTTAGCAATATGAATTTAGTTATCCAAAAAAAGGCATGTAGAACAATGAATCTAGATATGTTTTTTTAAAGTGGCTCTTGAGCATTTGCCCCATATTTATGCGAACATATAAGCTTTTAAAGTAAATACCAAACATTTCAGTCAAATCTTACTAAATGATTTTAACCTCTGCTTCATCTAGTTATTTGAAGATATTTCCTAGTGCCTTCTACTACCAAAAAAAAAATTGTTAATCTTTTTTTTTTTTTTTTCACTTAAAAACTCTTGATAAATGCTTTTGGCTCTTAAAGGACAGTTATCATGAAAACATTTCGTTTCCAACACTGTATACTGCCATGATGATCTATTCCTGTTTCTGTATTAAAGAGGCTGCTAAACGTTATTGAAAATACAACTTGGGTAAATAATATTGAAATGTTGATGTTCTGCAAACAAAGAATCTCCAACGCTCTGTCACTATAATTGCAGCTGATTTTTTTTAACCAGTGGGTTTCCCAGTCCTATCCCAAGTCAACCAGCAATCAAATTTATTAAAAATCTGACACCACCTGCACCTTTGTCAGCTTACCACTATTAAAAGTCAAGCACCTTTAACTGTAAGCAAATAACATCTATTTCAATACACTGTCTTTGGATTATATCTAAATGAAATAAAGAGGGAGGAAAAATATCGTAGAGAGTAAACATGGTATTTTTGAGGGGGAGGAATAATATCCTAGAGTAAACATGGTATTTTTGAGGGGAAATAAAGTACTATGTTCTTTAATTTAAATCTTGTAACTGCCTTATCATTATATAATCACTACTTTGAATACTGCACTTATTGCCAAACCACAGTTCTAATAAGACAGACTTGGCAGGGTGGGAGTTAGGTTCATCTCAATTTTTCTACAGCAGCCTGCTCTAAGGAGACATTTCCTTCACTTGAGTACTTAGCCTGAACTTTCCTCATCAAATCCTCCAACACTCCTTACCATGAAAACATGCTCATTATCTCCTCTGGGGTGTGTTTTTGTGATTTAGTTCTCACAAGCATCTGTATTCTAGGCCCTTTTTGACTTTTGAGCCCCTAAATTTAAAAATCTAATGCACTTACATGCACACGTTCAGACACCAGTTCCAATCTGGCTAGTGAAAACATCCTTTCATTGTAACAATTGTCAAGTTAATCTGCAAGAAAATAATTTAGATTTGGTATTATTACTATTTATTGTTTTTTCTAGGCTTGCTTAAAACAGTGGTTTTGTTGTTGTTCTGTTTTGTTTTGATTTTAATTATTTTATGAATTTTAAGGCAGTTAAAGGGTTGAGTACAAGAAGTAGTGAGAACCTCAAGTCTGATTCTTCACTTCATCCTACAGTCTATTTGCAAAGTCAGGAAATATAAGAAACAGATTTTTAAAAGTATGTTAATTATATACAACTCCCTACAATTCTTTTTTTAATGTCTGAATTTTAGTTTGTTTTGCTTTTCGTTTTTTACTGAGGCATAGTTGATGAACAATATTATATAAGTTGCAGGTGTACAACATGGTGATTCACAATTTTTTTTAACTTATTTTATTTATCTTTGGCTGTGTTGGGTCTTCGTTGCTACGTGCGGGCTTTCTCTAGTTGCGGTGAGCAGGGGCTACGCTTTGTTGTGGTTGCGTGGGCTTCTCATTGCAGTGGCTTCTCTTGTGGCAGAGCACAGCCTCTAGGAGAACAGACGTCAGTAGTTGTGGCAGTAGGCTCAGTAGTTGTGGCTCACGGGCTCTAGAGCACAGTAGCTGTGGCACATGGGCCTAGTTGCTCTGCGGCATGTGGGGTCTTCCTGGACCAGGGCTCGAACCCGTGTCCCCTGCATTGGCAGGCGGATTCTTAACCACTGCACAATTGGGGGAGCCCAATTCACAATTTTTAAAGGTTATACATCATTTATAGTTATTATTATTATAAAATATTGGCTATATTCCCTGTGCTGTACATTAATCCTTGTAGTATATTTATTTTATACATAGTTTGTACCTCTTAATCCATTCCCCTATATTGTCCTTTCCCCATTCCCTCTACCTACTGGTAACCACTAGTTTCCCTATGATTCTTGACTTTGCAAACACACTGTATAATACTCTTTTTAAAATAAATTTTAAAATAAAATTACTTTAGTTAAAATTTTTTAATAAATTTTTAAATAGAATAAATTTACTTAAATTTTAAAATTACTTAAATTTATTTAAAATTTTACTGCTTTGGTACTTAAACAATTATCATGAGTTAACAACTCGTTCTCAGCCCTTTTCCAGTTTCCAACTAAAATGAATATTTCTCCTGATATATTTCTATAAATCTTTCTTTAAACACATTCTCTGTGTCTCTGTACCTCTCTCTTTCTCTCTCTCTTCTGATGTAAACTCAACACTATAAGAAAGTCTCTGGGGTCTTGAAATAATGTCACTAGAGATGATTCCAAATGCATAAATGGAAACATGAGGAACTAGTATCATTTCTATATAAAGCTTAGGGAGATATGTACTAAAAAAGCATACACAGTAGTTGTTTGCATTCAAAAGTTCAGGAAATGCTTTAAAAGTCATATTATTGAAAAGTAAAGATGATGAACAATATCATAGTGTCTCTGACACTTACACAGAAGAATGAAAGAAACAGTCTGATAAAATACCTTTTTGCCTTTAAAAAAATTTCACCCTCAGTAACTGGGAAAATGGTATTTTAACATGGAAATGGGTTCTGGCCTTAGTTTAAGGTGTCTTCCCCTGCAAACTTAGATGAAGTCACACCCCTCTATGATGTCACAGCCGTCACTACATCCACTTCCCAGTGGGCCTTCTGGTGGAGACCAATCAGCAAAGCCTGGTTTCTCCCTTCCTCTTTCTCATTCTGTGTGATGAGCCAAGTTCCAAGATTCCTGCTGACTTCAAAGGGAGATGTGCTCCAAGATCAGCACCATCGGGGAAAAAGTCAGTGCAAGAAAAAGCTCCCAAATAAAGACAAACTTGAAAGTATCCTAAACTCACATTATTGCAAACAGTTTATTGAAAAAAGTTAAAATATTGCCTTACCTAAAGCTCACAATAATGATTTGGAGGGTTATCATTTTTTGTTTGGTTTTGAATCCACATGCATAGTTTATTGCACTTTGCCAGAAAGCATCAACAGGGCTCAGGGCAACTTAGACAATGAGATTCAATAACTAGCAACGGATAGTTTTCTCCACCATTTCACTAAAAGCAGTTTGAATGTGCTCTTGACAAATCATGTTTTGGCAGT
The DNA here is from genome assembly GCF_003676395.1 of Aethalodelphis obliquidens. Classification (NCBI taxonomy): domain Eukaryota; kingdom Metazoa; phylum Chordata; class Mammalia; order Artiodactyla; family Delphinidae; genus Aethalodelphis; species Aethalodelphis obliquidens. Next base: position 6,301,077 of record NW_020837971.1, read on the forward strand.
GCAGATATTTTTGAGGCATTGCTTGGGGGAAACATACATACACACACAGAGAATTTTATATAAAAATATTAAATATATCGATCTAAATATCTAATGGGAATGTAATCTCAACTAGCAGCTACAGTGAATTTGTTTTGGTAAAAATAAATGATTAAAACCCACTAGCTTTATTTAATTTATATCCTACTCTTATCTCTTCTAATTGTTACATACAGTTGCCAAGGATACTACGGCAAGGATAGGCACCTAACCGAACACTTTGGAAGAGAATGATGTGAGTGTGTATGTGTGTTTGTGCACAAGTGTGTAGGTGTGTGTACATGTGAGCATGCGTGATTTATTTACTCCCACTTTCCTTTATTGGGAAAAAAGGAAGTTCTTCATATGTCCTTTCTGACAATCTACCGACAATCATTTTCCAACTATAGGCTATCTGAATTAAAGTGTGAACTGATACAGAACAAAACATGAGATACTAGAATTCCTACATACTCTTGAGACCAAGTTCTGGCATGAACTATATAAAATGAACAATTAGACTTAAAATCAATATTGCATAAACAGATTTTATAATTAGATTATCAAAGTGGTAAAATCTGGATAAGCAAGAACCAATTTTTATTTTCTGGTAAACTATAACAGAAATGACAAGGAGTTATTAATCTGGATGTAGGCTAAATCATCATTATTTCAAAAGCACACAGACAAAAGTGTTGTCACGTATATTTAAGCTGATTTTTTTTAAGGACAGTAATTTCAAGAGCCTCAGAAAACAAAATCAGCAAGATTGAGGAGAAAAAAAAAAAAGCTTTTTTAGCTGAAGAAAAAGCTAAAGGCTATCTTTTATAAAAGAGGTTTTAGTTAATGGCAGATCATTCTGCTCATCAAACACAGGAAAGGATGCCAGCCAGCAGCTGTGGCCTGGTGTTCAGACCTTAAAGGTATCAGCAGTTCTATTTTTTGAATAGCATATTATTTGATTCAATCTTAACTGGGTTCCAGTCCTATCTTTGCATAGCTATGATACCTTGAGTAATCCAACCAATTTTTCTGGACCTCGAATGATTTAATAAACATAAAACAGAAGTAGATTCAATGACATACAAAATGTTTTCCAGCTCAAAATCCCGTATGACTCTCTGGCGTTCTTATGAAATATATTATTATATTACCATGAACAGTTACTGAATTCCTTTCTTTAGAAATTAAAACTGAGTAAAAATAATCAAATGTCTTTCTGCTTGAACTTAAGGTTATTTTCTCCACCAGCAGAGGAATAGATATGACTTGGTAATTCCTTATGATTCTATACCTTCCAAAGTAATCCTACTCAGTGATATTCAGTGTGTACTTTCAACCTGAGGACTCAAAACTTTCTCCAATTTTAGAAAACTCTCTGTCATTATCCCTCTGAATATTGCATCTGCCTCATTTGCTGCACTCTCTCCTTCTGGAACTCCTGTTAGATGTAGGATAGTGTTGTTGCTACATTCTTGGCTCAGGTTCCTGCAACTGGTAGAGATTCAGGCCCCTACCTACATGTATGGCAGGCTTTCGCTTCTGTTTCCGCTCAGGCAACCTCTTTTCTCCCCCAAGAACCAGGATAAGATGCTCACTTCCACGTCACATGTCAAATCTAAAGGGTGGGCAGAGATTTTCTGGTACTCATGTGGAAGAGGAAAACCACATCCCAGCTTTGGGCCTTATACTGAAAGCTCAGGTCGATCTTTCTTTTGTGGTTAGAGACGTTGACTCAGAGCTAAAAATCTCAGCACCTAAGGCATGTGTTAGGTCCAGATAACCTTGTGGCCTACAGTAGCTTCTGTTCTTTCTAACTACTGTGTCTACGGGTCCTTTCTTATTTCTGGCACCTGAAGATATCCCCTAGTTTGCTTTAGAGCTCAACTATGTACTTTAAACTTTTTTCTGTCATATTTTATCCAGCATTTAACATGTTTGGAATAGCATCAGGGTTTTGCCAGGTTAATTCACCCTCTACCTATTGCTATAACTACATTCTACACAGACAGTAAGGTTCTATATCCCTGGTGGTCCCTCAGGCACATTAAAACATCCAGTTGCACTGTCAGTTCTACTTACTACATTGCTGTTAGTCATCAGTCTACCTTGTATCTAGAAGAGTCACTACCTGAAATGAATAGATTTCCTGAAAGACAGGAGACCATGGTAAAACTGATTTTAACGTTAGAAGAGTTCAGTAAGAAAAACAAGGTCACAGTGTTGCTCAATCAACCTCCTGCAAAAGAAAGGAAAGGCCAGGATAAGGCCAAACACAATTTAAGAAGTTTGACAAAAACTGTGAGTTTTAATCAGCAAGACATAAAAGTATATCCGTACAGAATGCTTTTGGGTATAATAATAATTAATCTTATGAGAAAAATCTCTCCTTTGGGCTAGTTTTCAAAACTTTTTAATTAGGAATCATACTGATATATTATAATCTTTGGATAGAAGCTTGGTTAACAAGGAGAAGATAGGAAAGTATGTTAGACTAAAACACCGTGTGTACATCTTCTCCCAAAAGGGGTCATTAGTAAGGATTTAAGAAGGCTTAGCGGTGCTAAAATTTCAATGTAGACTTGAAAAGGAGCTAGATGGTAAGGATGAAGCTGTAGAGGGCAAGAACTGTTGGACTGAACCAAAAGAAAGAAGAATGGGATCACTGGAATGTTGAGAACTCTCCTGGCAACTTTACAACTTGTGCTTAGAAATGACAAAGATGAACATGGAAAGAAAAACATAGGGGAGGGGATGAATGGATGTTCTTGGTGTCTTGGGATTCTCTAAGCCAGATAGAAAATTAACACTTCATATCTGGAGCTGGAAGCGGAAGCATACACACAGGTAACAGGAGACTAAGAAATTTGCCATAAAGCAGGAAAGAAAACTGGCAGTGTGCAGGAGAGGATAAATGACTCATGTTGCTGAGGTATAACTGGAGGGGCACTGGGCTGTTTGCCTTGGCTTCGTCAAGCCATTCTCATTGGAAATATCTCTGGAATTCAGTTCCCTTGAGTTAAAAAAAAAAAAAAAAAAAGCGTTCTACACTGAATCTGTCTCAAGTGAAATAATATTTTTTCAAACTTTTCTCAGCAATCCAGTAGACAATTAATACATTTAGGAAAACAAATTCTTCTTTTTATATACAGTTTGCTGAACAAAAGTGAATGGAGTTACAAAAATTATCTCAGGGATTAAAACTAAGAGAATGAGTCCTTGGTTTTTAAGGACTTTAATAAAAAGTTCTCTAATTCTAAGAAGGTTGATTCAACCATAATAACAGTCCTTTACATGTGTGTAACACATCATAAAATACTGTCACACGTCTAATTTAACCTCCCTAGGAATCTTGCAATATAGGGAAAGTGGAGATTACCTGAACTCTTTTGCCCTTTTGTGTAGCAAGGCCCAAGAAAGTCAAACACTCACCCTGGTTGCATGCTAGTGCAGGGGTCCCCAACCCCCGGGCCACCGACTGGTACCGGTCCGTGGCCTGTTAGGAACCGGGCCACACAGCAGGAGGTGAGCGACAGGCTAGCGAGCGAAGCTTCATCTGTATTTACGGCCACTTCCCATCGCTCTCATTACCGCCTGAGCTCCGCCTCCTGTCAGCATTATGGTGAGTTGTATAATTATTTCATTATATATTACAATGTAATAATAATAGAAATAAAGTACACAATAAATGTAATGTGCTTGAATCATCCCGAAATCACCCCCCACCAGTCCATGGAAATATTGTCTTCCACAAAACCGGTCCCTGGTACCAAAAAGTTTGGGGACCGCTGTGCTAGTGCACACAAGTATGAAAATATGCACACACAACACACACACACACACACACACACAGCAGGGCCTTGGTGTGATGCCTGTTCATCCCACTTTTATCCCAGGCCCTTTGTACTCCCCTACAGGGTCCCTTCCTCTCCTGAATGCATCTGCATTAGTTTTATACGTCTTTGAATATTTCCAGATGGGTCTTTTTAGATTTCACAGTCATTCCTGAATGTTTGCGTGACAGAGGGGAAATACATTAAATCTGCAGAAAATCCACCTGAAGGCAAAATATGTACCTGAATGTAGATTTGACAAAGCATTAGTAATAGTCTGAAGGATAATAACATATAGCCTAGCTGTCCCCCGAGTATTGGAAACACTAGACACACACACTGGTCAAGTACCAACACAGACTTGGACCCCTTCAGACTCTCCTAGGAAGACCCCACCACTCCTAAGTTTGGCTCTCCTGACCTACACACCGTAAGAATACAATGTGTGTCTGGGAGGCCCCAGAGGGCTGTATGATGCCTAACTCCTAAATTTACTGGCCCTACTGATGTAGCCCAAGGCAAGCAATTTAAGCTATTTGTGCCCCAGGTCCTCACCGACACAATGGATAGAATAGTACTACTGCATTATGTTCATGTAAGGGTTAACTAAATCAAGATAATGCACATGAAGCACCCAGCAGTGTCCACGATTAAGAAGTCAATGAATATTCCCCTCCCCTAAGAATAAGTCACTTTTCACTGGCAGTTTATCGAGGGCATCAGTCCTGTCACAAATGGGACCCGGTGTCAGTCACTGTTCCAGAAACTTTCAAAACCTTGTGTAGATTTGGTACACAACTTCCACTATTTCGAGGAGAGATAGTAAGATCCATGGGCTGAGATTCCTGAAATAAAAGGTAAAGTCTGATTTGTGACCGATTTTCTGCAAGTTTAAAGAAAGTTCACATACCACAGAATGCTTCTGTCCAACATGAATGGAGCAGCTTCACGGGTAGTTTCCTACCATTCCCTGTTCTCTCAGCCACCCAACCATCCCCCCTCCCAGCAAAGATCACATAGCGGGAAAATCTCCACTGTTGTGAAGGTCTCAGTGAGTTCGATATTTCATTGAATATCTGTGTGTGTGAGAGAGTGTGTGTGTGTGTGTGTGTGTGTGTGTGTGTGTGCGCATTCATCTAAGTGGGGAGGTATGAAAGATCAAACTGATAGAGATTATCAGAATGTGTGTCTGTGTGGGTGAGTGTGTGTGTACTTTGCGTCAGATATTATGTTTGGACAAATGAAAGACTAGGGTCAGAAATAGTGTCTGTGATTAGCCATACACAAGGGACTCACTATGCAGTGGCTCTCAAAATAATCCTACCGAATCAAAGCTAAAGTATCTGAGCTTCTCCACTGCCAAACTGAAAACTGAAAAACATCAGGAACAGTAGACTTTGTATTTTAGAAATAACCAGAGCCCTAGGGATATCTAGTCCAAGAAAGGGATATCTGAGCCTATTTACTTCCCCATTCTAAAGACAAGAAAATTGAGTCTGATTCAAAGATGTGTTCAGAGTTCACAAACCTCCAAACATCAGCCCAGTTATTTTTCCATTAAATCACATGCTGCTCCTCTCCTTCCTGCACTACTTACAGAGAACTCCTATGGACTTCTTCTAACCACACTCACACCTTATGATCCCATTTACATGCAGATGGCACCAATATTTATATTCCCAGCCCAGACCCCTTCCCTGAATTCCACTTTTGCATCCTACTGCCTACTAGAAATCCTCACGTGTGGCCAGTAGTTCCAAACTTAACGTATCCTAAACTGAACTCCAAATACGATGCCCAAACCTCCTCTTCCTGAAGTCTTCCCCATCTCAATAAACAACAACTCCATTCCCTGAGTTGCTCAAGCCACTACCCTTCAGGCCATCCTGAAGTCTCTCTCTCTATCTCTCTCCCCCACACACAAGTTATCCTCAACAAATTAAACTACAGTACTACTCTGGTCCAACTCATCATCATTTAACAACTATATCATTACAATAGCCTCCTAACTGGTCCCTGCTTCCATTCATGGCCCTCTGCAGTTCAATTTCAATTCAGCAGCCCAGCAGCTCAGAACGATCCTTTTGAAAGAAAGTAATTAGATGGTATTGCTCCTTGGCTCAAAACCCTCCAAAAGGTCTCCATACATTCAAGTCCTTACAAAAGCCCATGAAACTCTATAGTATCAGCTCTGTCCTTTCCCCATTTTACTAACCTCCCTCTACTATCCACTCCCCAGACACACTATCTACCCTTGCTGTGACTCAAATACAGAGGCAGGCTCCTATGTCCTTACTGTCGTTTCTGCCTGGAAAGCTCTTCCTCTAGACAGCTGCAGAGCTCACGCCCTCATCTTCTTCAAATCTTCACTCAAAAGTCAGCTTCTCAGGGAAAGCCTTCCTCCCCACCCCTACCTTCAAAGGCTCCCTAGCCCCCTTCCCTGCCTTTTCTTCTCCTTAGCTTTATTTTCCTCACCTATATTTTTCCATATCTTCTTATTTTCTGACTCTCCCATCTTGGCTATAACCTCCATAAGGTTAGAAAGTTTCTGGTGTATTAGATGAATAAATGAATAAATCAATGAATGAAACAGTAAAATCTTCTCTAAATAAAACTGGTTCCCAAAGCAGGACCAGAGTAACCAACTGCTAAGAAAAAACTAAAGCATGTATTAAATGTGCCTATATATCTTCATTTATATTTGTACATGAGAATGTCTATGCCAGTATATGTACATGTGTGTGTTTACTGTGAAGATTCCTATGAATAAGCAAAGTTAACACTCTGATCTGACCCCCAAAATCCTTGTGTATATATATAGAAAAAAGTACTGTAAGTTGTTTCCCGAAGATTAGAAATGGTAGAGCCATGTAACTAATAAAGAACACTGCTTTAAGGTGCCTTCCTCAAATACAGGCTCACTTTACTCTTCAGAAATCACTACCAAGCTTGGGCAAGCTTTTATGGATAGCTGGTATTTTGGAGTTAAGTGAACACAAGAGGGATATGTAAATTGTTAGGGAAGATGAATTTCTTTAAGCACGAATGTGGACTACATATTTGGTCAGCAAAGTGCAAATGAACAGGGGAATTTAAAATGCTGCTTGTGTAGAAAGTACAAGATAGAAAATATGTCTGATTATAGACTCTTGTGTTCTCTGCTAAGATAAACATGATAAATTTGAGAGAATACAGAAGTAAGAAGAAAGATATTCTACAACTGTTCCAGGTCCTGATGAAGAACCAACTCATTTTTTTCCCAAACTGTATTTTTTCAATATACTTTAAATGTTAAGGAACTGAAAAGTCATCTTTAAAATTTACAGTTGGCAATAGCTATCTCAAAAATATTTTGATCTATTTTTCCCTTACCTGTGGAGCAACTAAACTGAGGCCTAGAAATCACAAACTGATGAATTTAGGTCCCTACCCACCATGTTTTCTATCATTCATATGCTTGTGGCAGCTAATAAACAATAAAATGGGCAAGATGAGACCAAAAAAACAGAGAGAGAAGAAAAGCTAGCTGATTGGGTAATACATTTACCAGGTGCCAGGTAATTCACTCATGCATAGTGGAAAATGGTGTAGTCTTATAAGCACAAGAGCAAAGCAAACACAAACAGCAGATGCTGCTGAACTAGTTTCCGGGGTTTGTTTTTTTTTAACTTTGCTTTGAGACATACACATCAAAAATAATTCAGGATTGTGAGTCCAAGCTCTAGAAATCATTCACCTGGGTTTGAGGTCTGCTCTACCACTTAATAGCTCTATGTTTTTCATGCCTCAGTCTCTCCATGTGTAAACTGGACATAAGAGTATCATTTCAAAGAGCTGTGAAAATTAAATGAGATGTATATAAAGTACTTAACAAAGTGTCTATAAGTAATACGCATGAAGTAAATATTAGCTACTTTTTAATAATGGTGGCATTTAAATTCTGAGTTCCCCCAAACATGTCTTTCTAACTGGAAGGGGTCTTTCCATCTCTCTTTTCACCACAACAAAATAAAAGTAAAGTTCTTATTTTAAATTCTTTGACATAAATCGTAGCAACATTCTTTTGGATCCATCTCCTAAAGCAAAGGGAAAAAAGCAAAAATAAACAAACGGGACCTAAGTAAATTTAAAAGCTTATGCACAGCAAAGAAAACCATTGACAAAATGAAAAGACAACCTACTGAATGGGAGGAAATATTTGCAAATGATATGATAGATAAGGGGTTAATACCCAAAATATGTAAACATCTCATACAACTCCTTATCAAAAAAACAAACGACCCAATTTAAAAATGGGCAGAAGATCTGAATAGACATTTTTTCCAAAGAAGACATACAGATGGCCAACAGGCACAAGACATGATACTCAACATCACTAATCATCAGAGAAATGCAAATCAAAACCACAATGAGCTATCACCTCACACCTGTCAGAACGGCTAACATCAAAAAGACCACAAACGTTGGTGAGAACATGAAGGAAACCCTTGTACACTGTTGGTAGGAATGTAAATTGGTGCAGCCACTGGGGAAAACAAAATGGAGATCTTTCAAAAAAGTAAAAACAGAACTACCATGTGACCCAGCAATTCCACTCCTGGGAAAACAAAAACACTGATTTGAAAAGACACATGCACCCCCATGTTCACAGCAGCATTATTTACAATTGCCAAGATATGGAAGCAACCTAAGTATCCAACAACAGATGAATGGATAAAGAAGATGTGGTATATATATACAATGGAATGTTACTCAGCCATAAAAAAGAATGAAATTTTTCCATTTTGCAACAGCATGCACGGACCTGGAGGGTATTATGTTAAGTGAAATGAGTCAGACAGAGAAAGAAAAATACTGTACAATATCACTCGTGTGGATTCTAAAAAGTATAATAAACTAGTGAATATAACAAAAAAGAAACAGACTCACAGATATAGAGAACAAATTAGTGGTTAACAGTTGGGAGAGGGAAGGGGGAGGGGCAAGACAGGGATAGGAGATAGAAGTACACACTACTGTGTATAAAATAAATAAGCTACAAGGAAATATAGTGCAACACAGAGAATATAGCCAATATTTTATAATAACTTTAAATGGAGTATAATCTATAAAAATTTTGAATCACTATGTTGTACACCTGAAATTAATAGAATATTATAAGTCAACTACACCTCAATTAAAAAAAGAAAAGTCAGTCTTATTTGAAAACATTTAATCAGGAGTTGGGGTGGGGGAGACCTTCCTAAAGTTCTCTCTCTTCTTTCTGAAAAACCTCCCTTCCTCCCTCCCTCCCTCTCCTTCTCCCTCTCTTTCTTTCATTTTTCATTTCTGGATTGTTTTATTTAATCTCTAATACATTCACTTATCTACAGTTAGTTATAAAAAGCAATATCCTGTAATAAACAAAACACCTGTAACAAAAGCTACTTCCCTACTCCCCTTTATGAACTCTCATCCTCCTCAGCGCCCACCACTATCCTTCAGCTAAACGTCCAAACTACATACTGGTTCCCTCCACTCCTCATAATGGCCCTTATCCCCTCAACTCCCTCCCATACATTCCTCTCAACACACACACGAACACCCCTTTACAACTTACCAGACTCTCTCCTTTCTCCTGTCCCATTACCGTTCCCATCTTTCCCTGCTGCCTCCCTCTCTTCATTCCTATGCCTTTCCAACCACCACCAAGTGTGGTGTGCCTCCACTCACAGCTGTGCCACAAACAGGTGGTCTGCCACAAAGTCACTGCCCTGAGGCACCTCACCACTACGAGGTTTTAGCTCTGGAGAACACAAAGTGTTCACAGAAACACAAGAGAGGACACCTCCCAAAAGACATTTCATGGCAGATGTCTTTGGATACTCCATTCAGAAGTCATCGTGTGTGTGTACGCATGTGCGTGTGTGTGTGTGTGTGTGCGTGCACTAGATAGATGGACTAATGAATTCATGAGTCTGCCACTACCAAAACATAACAGTACAACTAAGAATTAGGCTGAATGTCACAGAATACACTTTGAAATGATAATCTAACCAGAAAGGGTAAAAAAGTAAATTAGAGTAAAAATTTATAACTGTATTTTTATAATAAAGAAAACGATTATGATTACTTCAGCTGATAGAAAAACTTCTGAATGTGGTCATGAAAATGAAGCAAAACCAGCAATAATATAAAATTCCTAAGGACATGATACCCTAAACCAATGAAGACAGTGGGGTGAGGCTAAGAAAAGAGTCCAGCTTTGGGCTTCCCTGGTGGCGCAGTGGTTGAGAGTCCGCCTGCCGATGCAGGGGACACGGGTTTGTGCCCCGGTCCGGGAGGATCCCACATGCCGCGGAGCGGCTGGGCCTGTGAGCCTGGCCGCTGAGCCTGTGCGTCCGGAGCCTGTGCTCCACAACGGGAGAGGCCACAACAGTGAGAGGCCCGCGTACCGCAAAAAAAAAAAAAAAAAAAAAGAGTCCAGCTTTCTCAGGTAGGTTAGAGACAGAAACACAGGGAACAGGAGGCAGAAGTCAGCCAGTGGTGGGAACAATAAGACGATATGAAGAGACTGAGTGACACTGCGTCTGTCTTACGTAGGATATTATCTCCCTCTCTCCAAAGCCTTCTGCTTGAGTCCTTTTTTTTTTCCCCTCCCCATTCTCTTTTCTGTTATGTCTGTCTCTCTCTGCTCCTTCTCTTTCCTCTGTCTTTGCTTTACGCTCTCTTCCCACCCAGCTCTTTCTCCATAACCAGTGGCAATCATAAGGCAGACCCTAAAACTAGATGATGATGATGATGACAATAATAACGACAGCAACATTGCCCTACATTTCTGTACCACTTTACAAATTACAAAACATTTCCACATAATGATCTGCCACCCTCTCAGGTAAGTAAAGACAATATTTTAATCCCCAATGAATAACCAAAGGCTTAATGAAATTCACGACACAGGTTCTCTAGGTTAGGGGTTTTCATAGACATTATCTCTTTTTTTATTATCAATATAACCTTGTGGATACAAGCCCACTTCAGTACACTGGCTATCCCTAGGCCAGTCAGGTGGGTTGTGGGTGAGAGTAGCATTGGTTGAGGAAAAAAGAAGTTTTTTACATCTCTGTTGTTTTATTCCTTTTAAAAATCTAAGCATATGTGGCAAATATTAATATGTGTTATATCTAGGTGGCAGTGCACTGATTGCCTTTTTTTTTTAACATCTTTATTGGAATATAATTGCTTTACAATGGTGTGTTAGTTTCTGCTTTAAAACAAAGTGAATCAGTTATACATATACATATATCCTCATAACTCCTCCCTCTTGTGTCTCCCTCCCTCCCACCCTCCCTATCCCACCCCTCTAGGTGGTCACAAAGCACAGAGCTGATCTCCCTGTGCTACGCGGCTGCTTCCCACTAGCTACCTATTTTACGTTCTGTAGTGTATATACGTCCATTGGTTTGACATCTAGGTCTCAGGTACCAGCACTCACTACTAAGGACTAGTTGGTACTCTGTGAGAAATAACTGAGGAGAAGCAGAGGAATCCACTATGCGACGGTAATGCGTGGCTGGCCCCACTCTCAGATGTCCCAGCAGAAAACTAGTGTCAACAGAGCCACCAAAACCCCCTTCCCTGCACAATTATTTAGTCCCTCTAAGATTAGATGGGATCATTGCTCTAAAATGATTTGAATGAAGTCTCTGCAGCTGCAGTGTCATCACTCCTAATGTAGCCAATTCCAAACTGTGCACTTTATTAAGATGAAAAACAAGGAATGGCTTCCCTGGTGGCGCAGTGGTTGAGAGTCCGCCTGCCGATGCAGGGGACGCGGGTTCGTGCTCCGGTCCAGGAAGATCCCACATGCCGTGGAGTGGCTGCGCCCGTGAGCCATGGCCGCTGAGCCTGCGCATCTGGAGCCTGTGCTCCGTAATGGGAGAGGCCACAACAGAGAGAGGCCCGCGTAGAGAAAAAAAAAAAACCAAAAAACAAGGAAAAGGTGGGGAATTGTTTTAAAAATTAAATATATAATGTAAAGAAGAGAAGAGAGAGAAAAAAGGAAATTAAAAGTATGAAATAAATTTAGAAAGGTAAGTAAATGTAAAGGAGAAGAAACTAAATCTCGTCAAAGATACAACAAGGCAAAGGATATTATTGCTTCCTTGTTCAAATATAATCTAACCATCTAGTAATTCTTTTCACTAAACTATTTATATAATTCATTTGCAGATAAAGAGGCACTAGACTATTAAGAGCCAGTTAGAAGAGTTGGAGATGATCAACCAAAAATACTAAATGATGTCAAACTTTTATATGCTGCTTAAAAGAAGAATTAAGGATAAAACCTCATAACATTTAAAAGAATTTGATATGAATTGTCATGGTTTTATTGAAATATAAAAAGCCAGTCATACCAAATTCAACTAAAATTTCAGAACGATGGAAAATAAGATGACCAATTTAGTTTGACATTTTATAGGTTTCAATACCTCTCTGTACCTCCATTATCCCAATCTTAAATTGAGAATACCAGTACCTACCCCATATCATTCTCCTATGAATACATGAGGTAATTCCATAAAGGGGTTAAAGAAAAGCCCAGCACATGGTAATAAGAGTTCAATTAACTCTGATGTTGTTTTTGCTCATATATGTGAGTATTCCTACCATCCCTGTTCTCCCATCCATAAAATGGAGGCGTTTGCACTCACAAAAGAGATGCTTCTAAGATGAATAAGCTGGGGTTTTGAAACCCCTCCAATTCAAGTATTCTAAAATTTCAGTGTTCTATTTATGCCCCAACGACCTGTTGGAAATAAATTTTTTTTCAGCAAGATAGAAAATTAAGTTGTTGTGACACCTTTCTGGTTTGCATGCAATCTGCCTTTTTCCTTCATCCTGTCTTATTCATGTTCAAATCTTTAAAAATGCTTCCTAAAAATGGAAGAAAATCGACCCCCCAAAAATCTGTAAAAACTTTCAGAGAGTTCAATAAGATGCCTACATACAAAATATATAAAAATCAATAACATTCCTATATACTAGAAATGGTCGATTAAAAGATGTACTGTAGGGCTTTCCTGGTGGTGCAGTGGTTGAGAGTCCACCTGCCGATGCAGGGGACACGGGTTCGTGCCCTGGTCCGGGAAGATCCCACATGCTGTGGAGCGGCTAGGCCCGTGAGCCATGGCCGCTGAGCCTGCGTGTCCGGAGCCTGTGCTCCGCAATGGGAGAGGCCACAACAGTGAGAGGCCCGCGTATGGCAAAAAAAAAAAAAAAAAGATGTACTGTAAAAGATCACTTGTACTATAGAATAAAATACTTAAGACTTAGTGGGAGAAAAATGTTCTATTCAACAAATGGTAGTGGGGAAAATGGCAGAACACATAGGAAAAAATTAAATCAGTATCATTCTTCCCAGACATGAATGAATTCCAACTGATGTGAGAGTTTAATGTAAAAACTAAGCTACTAGGAGAGAGAATTTAAGAACGTTTTTGTAATCTGAGGGTTCAGGAAGCTTTTTATATGCATGACACTGAAGGCAGAAATCATACAACAACAATAGCAGGTAACGTTCACCAGCTTATTATATACCAAACATACATCATCTCAATATTGTTATGTCTCTATGTAAGTCTTCCTTTTAGATATAAAGAAAGGGGTCTTAGAGACGTTAAGTAACTTTCACAACAGTATATACAGCCGATCTTCATTATCCACAGACTCCATATTTGTTAATTCATCTGCTCTCTAAAATTTATTTGTAACTCCAAAAGCAATAGTCAAGGCACTTTCACAGTCATTCAGATGCACAGAGTGGCAAAAACTTTGAGTCAACCAACACAGACAGCCCAAGCTGAGGTCAAACAAGGCAAGTCTCTGTCTTCTTATTTCAGCTTTCATACTGTAAACAAGTATCCTTTTCAAGATCTATTTAGCCATATTTTCACATTTCTGTGCTCTTTTTGGTGATTTTGCTGCTTGACATGGCCCCCAAACATAGTGCTGGAATGCTGTCTAGTGCTCTTAAGAGGAAGAAGGCTGTGATGTGCCTTACAGAGAAAATACGTTTATGCATGGATTATATAGTGCTGCTGGCCATGAGTTCAATGTTCATGAGTCAACAATGTATATTCAATAAAGTATCTTTAAACAGAAACACACATAAAACACACATAAAAGGCTATGTATTGATCAGTTATGAAAATGTGACCACAGGCTCACAGGAACCTAACTCTATATTTCCTCTAGGAACCACGGTTTAGTATTTAATTCACTGTTCCCAGAGATGTGATAGATATAACTATCACATATAACGAGAATCAACTGTAAAAAAAAAAAAAAGGTAGCAGAGCCAGGACTAGAATCCAGGCATGTCTGATTCCAGAGACCACACTACTAACATACTGTCATTCTCTCTCTGAAAACAGAAAACAATGGATTGGCTTGACTACACAAAAATTAACAGATAAAGGACAAACTGGGCAAAAAATACGTGTAACATTTATTACAAATGACTACTAACATCCATAAAAATTTCTTCAAATAAATATGAAAAGGGGGAACTTTAAAAAAGAAAAATGAGTAAAGGATCTAACAGATACACACAAAGGACCACACGTACAAATCAGTAATGAGACACAAAAAAAAGTATTTGACCTCTCTAATAATCAAAGAAGTAAAGATAAAATAATTTTAAAATACTACTTTTCAAACATATACGTTTGTCAAAGACTAAAAAGAATTATAGCACCCAGCATTAGTCTGTGCATGCGGACAGACTGCTGTACAAAGTGTAAACTAATATAATCTTTTTGGAGGACAATTTGACAGTAGGTATCAGTATTTTCGTGTTATTAATAAATTTTGAACTGGAAATTTCAGTTCTAGTTACTTATACTGTGAAAGTACTTGTTGACATCAGTGAATGATAAACATGAATAAAAAAAAAGTTCTTTGAATATTGTATTTATTATCCCAAACTTGAATATTAAAGGAAATTAAGGGGGCAGGGCCTAGGCGGGGTGAAGTTCAAGCATGGAGTGGGCCTCTGCTTAGGACCTGGGCAGAAGGGGAGAGGCAGCACGTGGAAAGGGGGGCCTCCGGAGTGTGGAGTTCCAGAGTTTGGAGAGTATCAGATGAGGAAGTAAGACAAAGAATCTAGGTCTGGAAGAGGAACCAAGATGGCGGAGTAGAAGGACACGCTCTCACTCCCTCTTGCGAAAACACCAGAATCACAACCAGCTGCTGGACAATCATCGACAAGAAGACATTGGAATTCACCAAAAAAGATACCCCACATCCAAAGACAAAGGAGAAGCCACAATGAGACGGCAGAAGGGGCACAATCACAGTAAAATCAAATCCCATAACTGGTGGGTGGGTGACTCACAGACTGACGAACACTTATACCAAGGAAGTCCATGCACTGCAGTGAAGGTTCTAGGCCCCACGTCAGGTATCCAAACCTGGGGGTCCGGCAACGGGAGGAGGAATTCCTAGAGAATCAGACTTTGAAGCCTAGTGGGAATTGATTGCAGGACTTCAACAGGACTGGGGGAAACAGAGACTCCACTCTTGGCAGGCACACACAAAGTAGTGTGCGTATCGGGACCCAGGGGAAGGAGCAGTGACCCCAGGGGAGACTGAATTAGCCCTACCTGCTAGTGTTGGAGGGTCACCTGCAGAGGCGGGGCAGGGGGCTGTGGCTCACTGTGGGGACAAGGACACTGGCAGCAGTTCTGGTAAGTACTCCTTGGCATGAGCTCTCCCACAGTCTGTCATTAGCCCCACCAAAGAGCCCAGGTAGGCTCCAGTGTTGGGTTGCCTCAGGCCAAACAACCAACAGGGATGGAACCCAGTCCCACCCATCAACAGTCAAGTGGATTAAAGTTTTACTGAGCTTTGCCCACCAGAGCAACAGTCAGCTCTACCCACCACCAGTCCCTCGCATCAAGCCTCTTAGATAGCCTCATCCACCAGAAGCAAGAAGAACTACAATCCTGCAGCCTGTGGACAAAAACCACATTCACAGAAAGATAGACAAGATGAAAAGGGAGAGGGCTATATACCAGATGAAGGAACAAGATAAAACCCAGGAAAAACAACTAAATGAAAAGGAGATATGCAACCTTCCACAAAAAAAATTCAAAATAATGATAGTGGGGGGCTTCCCTGGTGGTGCAGTGATTTGGAGTCCGTCCGCCAATGCAGGGGACACGGGTTCGTGTCCTGGTTCGGGAGGATCCCACATGCCGCGGAGCGGCTGGGCCCGTGAGCCATGGCCACTGGGCCTGTGCGTCCGGAGCCTGTGCTCCGCGACGGGAGGGGCCGCAGCAGTGGAAGGTCCGCATACCGCAAAAAAAATAATAATAATGATAGTGAAGATGATCCAGGACCTCGGAAAAACAATGGCGGCAAAGATCGAGAAGATGCAAGAAATGTTTAACAAAGACCTAGAAGAATTAAAGAACAAACAAACAGAGATGAACAATATGACAACTGAAATGAAAACTACACTAGAAGGAGTCAATAGCAGAAAAACTGAGGCAGAAGAACAGATAAGTGACCTGCAACACAGAATGGTGGAATTCACTGCTGTGGAAGAGAATAAAGACAAAAGAATGAAAAGAAATGAAGACAATCTAAGAGACCTCTGGGACAATATTAAATGCAACAACATTCGCATTATAGGGGTCCCAGAAGGAGAAGAGAGAGAGAAAGGACCCGAAAAAATATTTGAAGAGATTATAGTTGAAAACTTCCCTAGCATGGGAAAGGAAATAGCCACACACATACAGGAAGTGCAGAGTCCCACACAGGATAAACCCAAGGAGAAACACACTGAGACACATAGTAATCAAATTGGCAAAAATTAAAGACAAAAAAAAATTATTGAAAGCAGCAAGGGAAAAACGACAAATAACAAACAAGGGAACTCCCATAAGATTAACAGCTGATTTCTCAGCAGAAACTCTACAAGCCAGAAGGGAGTGGCATGATATACTTAAAGTGATGAAAGGGAAGAACCTACAACCATGGATTACTCTACCCAGCAGAGACCTCATTCAGATTCGATGGAGAAATCAAAAGCTTTACAGACAAGCAAAAGCTAAGAGAATTCAGCACCACCAAACCAGCTCTACAACAAATGCTAAAGGAACTTCTCTAAGTGGGAAACAAGAGAAGAAAAGGACCTACAAAAACAAACCCAAAACAATTAAGAAAATGATCATAGGAACATACATATCAATAATTACCTTAAACGTGAATGGATTAAATGCTCCAACCAAAAGACACAGGCTTGCTGAATGGATACAAAAACAAGACCCATATATATGCTGTCTACAAGAGACCCACTTCAGACCTAGGGACATATACAGACTGAAAGTGAGGGGATGGAAAAAGATATTCCGTGCAAATGGAAATCAAAGGAAAGCTGGAGTAGCAATACTCATATCAGATGAAATAGACTTTAAAATAAAGAATGTTACAAGAGACAAGGAAGGACACTACATAATGATCAAGGGATCAATCCAAGAAGAAGATATAACAATTATAAATATATATGCACCCAACATAGGAGCACCTCAATACATAAGGCAACTGCTAACAGCTATAAAAGAGGAAATCGACAGTAACACAATAATACTGGGGGACTTTAACACCTCACTTACACCAATGGACAGATCATCCAAAATGAAAATAAATAAGGAAAAGAAGCTTTAAATGATCCAATAGACCAGATAGATTTAATTGATATTTATAGGATACTGCATCCAAAACCAGCAGATTACACTTTCTTCTGAAGTGCGCACAGAACATTCTCCCGGATAGATCACATCTTGGGTCACAAATCAAGCCTCAGTACGTTTAAGAAAATTGAAATCATATCAAGCATCTTTTCGGACCATAACGCTGAGATTAGAAATGAATTACAGGGAAAAAAAAGTAAAAAACACAAACACATGGAGGCTAAACAATACATTACTAAATAACCAGGAGATCACTGAAGAAATCAAAGAGGAAATAACAAAATACCTAGAAACAAATGACAATGAAAACACAATGATCCAAAACCTATGGGATGCAGCAAAAGCAGTTCTAAGAGGGAAGTTTATAGCAATACAAGCCTACCTCAAGAAACAAGAAAAATCTCAAGTAAACAATGTAAACTTACACCTAAAGGACTAGAGAAAGAAGAACAAAGAAAACCCAAAGTTAGCAGAAGGAAAGAAATCATAAAGATCAGAGCAGAAATAAATGAAATGGAAACAAAGAAAACAATAGCTAAGATCAATAAAACTAAAAGCTGGTTCTTTGAGAAGATAAACAAAATTGATAAACCATTAGCCAGACTCATCAAGAAAAAGAGGGAGAGGACTCAAATCAATAAAATTAGAAATGAAAAAGGAGAAGTTACAACAGACATCGCAGAAATACAAAGCATCCTAAGAGACTACTACAAGCAACTCTATGCCAATAAAATGGACAACCTGGAAGAAATGGACAAATTCTTAGAAAGGTATAACCTTCCAAGACTGAACCAGGAAGAAACAGAAAATATGAACAAACCAATCACAAGTAATAAAATTGAAACTGTGATTTAAAATCGTCCAACAAACAAAAGTACAGGACCAAATGGCTTCACAGGTGAATTCATTCAAACATTTAGAGAAGAGCTAACACCCATCCTTCTCAAACTCTTCCAAAAAAATTGCAGAGGAAGGAACACTCCCAAACTCATTCTATGAGGCCACCATCACCCTGATACAAAAACCAGACAAAGATACTACAAGAAAAGAAAATTACAGACCAATATCACTGATGAATATAGATGCAAAAATCCTCAACAAAATACTAGCAAACAGAATCCAACAACACATTAAAAGGTTCATACACCATGATCAAGTGGGATTTATCCCAGGGATGCAAGGATTCTTCAATATATGCAAATCAATCAATGTGATACACCATATTAACTAACTGAAGAATAAAAACCATATGATCATCTCATAGATGCAGAAAAAGCTTTTGACAAAATTCAACACCCATTTATGATAAAAACTCTCCATTAAGTGAGCACAGAGGGAACCTATCTCAACATAATAAAGGCCATATATGACAAAACCAAAGAAAACATCATTCTCAATGGTGAAAAACTGAAAGCATTTCCTCCAAGATCAGGAAAATGACAAGGATGTCCACTCTCACCACTATTATTCAACATAGTTTTGGAAGTCCTAGCCACGGCAATCAGAGAAGAAAAAGAAATAAAAGGAATACAAATTGGAAAAGAAGAAGTAAAACTGTCACTGTTTGCTGATGACATGATACTATACATAGAGAATCTTAAAATTGCCACCAGAAAACTACTAGAGCTAATCAATGAATTTGGTAAAGTTGCAGGATACAAAATTAATGCACAGAAATCTCTTGCATTCCTATACACTAATGATGAAAAATCTGAAAGAGAAATTATGGAAACACTCCCATTTACCACTGCAACAAAAAGAATAAAATACCTAGGAATAAACCTACCAAGGGAGAGAAAAGACCTGTATGGAGAAAACTCTAAGACACTGATGAAAGAAATTAAAGATGATACAAACAGATGGAGAGATATACCATGTTCTTGGATTGCAAGAATCAATATTGTGAAAATGACTATACTACCCAAAGCAATCTACAGATTCAATGCAATCCCTATCAAATTACCAATGGCATTTTTTACAGAACTAGAACAAATCATCTTAACATTTGTATGGAGGTGGAGACACAAAAGACCCCGAATAGCCAAAGCAGTCTTGAGGGAAAAAAACAGAGCTGGAGGAACCAGACTCCCTGACTTCAGACTATACTACAAAGCTACAGAAATCAAGACAATATGGTACTGGCACAAAAGCAGAAACAGATCAATGGAACAAGATAGAAAGCCCAGAGATAAACCCACGCACCTATGGTCAATTAATCTATGACAAAGGAGGCAAAGATATACAATGGAGAAAAGACAGTCTCTTCAATAAGTGGTGCTGGGAAAACTGGACAGCTACATGTAAAAGAATGAAATTAGAACACTCCCTAACACCATACACAAAAATAAACTCAAAATGGATTAGAGACCTAAACGTAAGACCGGACACTATAAAACTCTTAGAGGAAAACATAGGAAGAACACTCTCTGACATAAATCACAGCAAGATCTTTTTTGATCCACCTCCTAGAGTAATGGAAATAAAAACAAAAATAAACAAATGGGACCTAATGAAACTAAAAAGCTTTTGCACAGCAAAGGAAACCATAAACAAGATGAAAAGACAACCCTCAGAATGGGAGAAAATATTTGCAAACGAATCAATGGACAAAGGATCAATCTCCAAAATATATAAACAGCTCATGCATTTCAATATTAAAGAAACAAACAACCCAAAGCAAAAATGGGCAGAAGACCTAAACAGACATTTCTCCAAAGAAGACATACAGGTGGCCAAGAAGCACATGAAAAGCTCCTCAACATCACTAATTATTAGAGAAATGCAAATCAAAACTACAATGAGGTATCACCTCATACCAGTTAGAATGGGCATCATCAGAAAATCTACAAACAACAAATGCTGGAGAGGGTGTGGAGAAAAGGTAACCCACTTGCACTGTTGGTGGGAATGTAAATTGATACAGCCACTATGGAGAACAGTACGGAGGTTCCTTAAAAAACTAAAAATAGAATTACCATATGACCCAGCAATCCCACTACTGGGCATAAACCCAGAGAAAACCATAATTCAAAAAGACACATGCACCCCAATGTTCACTGCAGCACAATTTACAATAGCCAGGACGTGGAAGCAACATAAATGCCCATTGACAAACGAATGGATAAAGAAGATGTGGTACATATATACAATAGAATATTACTCAGCCATAAAAAGGAACGAAATTGAGTCATTTGTTGAGACATGGATGGATCTAGAGACTGTCATACAGAATGAAGTAAGTAAGAAAGAGAAAAACAAATATCGTATATTAACGCATGTCTGTGGAACCTAGAAAAATGGTACAGATGAACCAGTTTGCAGGGCAGAAGTTGAGACACAGATGTAGAGAACAAACGTATGGACACCAAAGGGGGAAAACCACGCTGGGGTGGGGATGGTGATGGGATGAATTGGGCAATTGGAATTGACATGTATATACTGACGTGTATAAAACTGATGACTAATAAGAACCTGTAGTATAAAAAAAAAAACAAAGAAAACAACTAATACTAAACTTTCTTTGGGTTATTTGTATGGAAATATGTTAATATAAATGTTTCAGACCATTACATGAAATTTCTAAAAATCTTATATGTTCTGGTATAATGTTATAAGTCATAATTGTAGTTATTACTTTAAAATGTATATCTCAGAAATAACTAAATTTCCTTGTCAATTGCATTATTGTGAACTTTCATCCAATCTTTAACCATGGTCATTTTTAAGTCTTTTGTCATTTACAGACAGTTCTGGGTGTACTCTGATGCTTTGAAAAAATGTTCCTATAAAAGGGTTTCATGTTCAAGCAATTCATGGAAAAGACTCTGACAGGTATAGGTTTCTGGTAACTGACTATACTGCTGAACTGAATGAATAAGCATTTTCAGAACTCTAATGGACAACTGATGAATTCATAAAAGTGCTAACAAAAGATCAAGATAAAAAAATTTAATTACATGGGAGTGAGTGAACTGATGAGGATGATTATAATTTTTGTGACTCTGTTTGAATAAAAAAAAAAAAAAGAAATCAGGAACAGTGGCTACCTTTGAGGGAGTTGCGCCTGGAAAAGAAACATGAGAGGAACTTCTGCTTTCCTGGCAATGTTTTGTTTCTTGATCTAGATGTGAAATACACTGTTCATTTTATGAATTTGCAGTGAGTTGTACACCTATGCTAACTTCTCTGTTCTGTATTATTTGTCATTAAAAAGCTAAAGAAATGAAAAAAAAAGGAAGGAAATCCTGACATACGCTAGAAAATAGATGAAACTTAATGACATGCTAAGTGAAATAAGCCAGGCACAAAAAGACAAATACCATGTAATTCCATTTATATGAGGTACCTAGAGTAGTCACATTCCTAGAGACAGAAAGTAGAATAGCATTTGCCAGAGACTAGGGACGGTGTGGGGTGGAATGGGGGATTACTGTTTAATGGGTACAGAGTTTCAGTTTTGAAGGATGAAAAAATATTCTGGAGTTGGATGGTAGTGATGGTTGCACAACCACGTGAACGTACTTAAAGCCACTAAACTGTACACTTAAAACTATTAAAAATGTTAAATGTTATGTATATTTTACCATAATTAAAAAAGTAATTAAAAAAAAAGAATCTAGGTCTGCCATTTTACAGTGGAGAATTTGGATAATAAAGTTGTGGAAAGAAAAGATTTTGAGAGAAATTCTTTTTTTTTTTTGGTAAATTCTCAGGCTGTTGCAGGCCAAGTCTTAGATTTGCGATGAGTGGGCACTGGACTGAGGATGTATGGACAAAGTAGAATGCAGATTATTTGCGTTTGGACAGTAGTCATGAATAAAAATATGAAAAATAAGTCTCTATGCTAAGTTAAACAGGACAGGTTTGTATGATTTTAGGTGAAAGGAGGTCAGTCCTATCTCCCGTTTGTCCTCAGTCATACAGTGCACTCATCAGAGGGCACTGATTCTTTTTTTAGTTAATTAATTATATACTTTTTATTGGAGTAGAGCTGATTTACAATGTTGTGTTAGTTTCAGGTGTACAGCAAAGAGAATCAGTTATACATATACATATATCCACATTTTTTAAGATTCTTTTTCCATATAGGTCATTACAGAGTATTGAGTAGAGTTCCCTGTGCTATACAATAGGTCCTTATTGGTTATCTATTTAATATATAGTAGGGCATTGATTCTTGTGTGATCAACAGAGCCATGGGATTTTCCAGTGGGGTTTTACATTAAATTTCTATATGTTTTAGGACATAATTTTGCTCATGTTGTCTCCTAACATTTTATATGCAATATATGTAGTGCTACCCACTGTTTGTTACTTGTTACTGATTTCTGTCATACTTTCATCTAACCTAAATGTTTATACAAGTGAAGAAAAGAAGCTCTATAATATGGGAATGAAATGAGGGAACCTCTAACTGAGGAATGATATGTGTTTCTTAGAAACTATGTGTGTTCATAGAATTTCTAGGTACTAACAACTTAGTAAGTTTCCTAGAGTTTGACTTTGATGACCATATTGAAATCCATAATCTTATCCGTACTTATCGTTCTTTTTTCCCCCTTAATTTATCAAAGTGGCATAAAATCACAATTCTAGTGTTAACTGTATTTTGACTTTTTTAAAGGCTGGTACAAACAAGATTTTTTCAGAAATTCAAAAAAAAAAGGGGGGGAATTAAGTACAGCTGACCCTTGAACCACAAGGGGTTAGGGGCACAGACTCTCCACTCAGTCGAAAATCCACGTAAAACTTTATAGTTGGCCTGCTATACCCATGGTTCTGCATCCGCAGATTCAACCAGCCTCAGAACACGTGGTACTGCAGTACGTATTTACTGAAAAAACTCCACACATAA
Source organism: Aethalodelphis obliquidens (assembly GCF_003676395.1). Classification (NCBI taxonomy): domain Eukaryota; kingdom Metazoa; phylum Chordata; class Mammalia; order Artiodactyla; family Delphinidae; genus Aethalodelphis; species Aethalodelphis obliquidens. Next base: position 6,324,521 of record NW_020837971.1, read on the forward strand.
GTGGACCCATGCAGATCAAACCCATGTTGTAGAAGAGTCAACTCTGTATTTGTGTACATCCATACAACACTATATAGCCACCAAACAAAGATGAAGCTCTGCATTTATTGCATAATACTGAAAACACAAGCTGAGTGAAAAAAAGCCGACTGCTAGATATAATTTGATCCCATTTGTGTCTGGATGTACATACCCAGACAAAACACATGATTGCTTACAAGTAAGAGATTCGATTGAGAGGTTAGTTTCCTCTCTCACACTGGAAGGGCTCAGTTCTCAGGACCATATCAAAGAGGATTTCATTGCCTCACACACTAAACTTTCTAAATTTTCCTACTGAGTAATCCCTAGAATTACAGGGCAAAGAGGTAGAGTACTATCCCACTGAAACGCACTGACAGGATTGCAATGCAGGTGAGGTATGGGCAGATCCCATGTCACAACTGCTGGCATCAGACACCTGACTTCTGTTTAGAATAGAGGGGGCAGTCAGCCGTTGAGGACTCCTGATGTTTGACACCACTAGATTTAGGAAAAGAAAAGGCCATGATGAGACGCAGCATCACTGTCAGACAGAGGCTTACAGAAAAAGGGTAAAATGAAGTCTGAGAGTAACAGGAGTAGCTTGAGAGCTAAATTAGAAAGAACAAGAAACCTACACACTTTGAATTTCATATGTGTTCACTTTCTGTTTTATTAATATTTTCTTGGATAAAAAAGGTAGCTGCTTCACACACTGCTAATGTATGTAGGCATAAGATAATATATATGTGGTACAAGGTTAGATAGAAGTGCTTTATTAGTGGCACTCAAAAAAGGTACCATCAGCAAAAGAGTAAATTCATGATGTCAGCAATTTCTCTGATCCAGTGGTGGCTCACAACTGAGAATATTAGAATCCCAAAAAGAATTCTATGCAGGAGAGTGAACTAAACTCTGCTGAAAAAAGCAAATGTCCCCTGAAGGCTTAAGTAAAGGCATCTGGCATTTGCACTCAACCACTGCAGTCAGTAGCAATAATTCAATCCATATGGTACATGGGACAGCTTTTTCAAGAGCATTTTGAATAGTGGCTAAGACAAAGCAGGTAATGGCAGAAGGTTACTGTATCAACAGAGAGTGCTTTTGTGGTTCTCGGGGAGCCACTTGCTCCACAAGAAAAGAAACATAAACAAATGAGATCAGTGCACTAACAATGCATGGAGTTATGATAATCCACAATTTTAAATAAGATAGGGAAAATATTTATGTAAATATTTATCTCATCTTTAAGTAGGAAAAGACTCCCCAAGCACAAAAGTAGTATGAGAGAACAAAAGAAACAAAAATACACCTGTTTTCATAAATTTACTAACATAATCTGCATATAAAAATTCATGACAACCTGAGGGAAAGAATTTTGCCAAATTTGGAAAGATGTATAAAGATATTCACTATAGTGTTCATAACACTGAAAACAAAATGTAAATGACAAAAATGTCAAACATTTATAAATTTATAAATTATGCTATAGCCATTCAATAGAGTATTATGCAGCTCTTAAAATTATATTTTTTTGAAAAATATCAATAAAATGAGCACATAATGTTAAGAGAAAAAAGATTATAAATCCTTTTTTTGTAAATATAGATCTATTTACTCACAGGAAAAAAATATCAGCAAGTGTGTGACAATAATAATACCTAACATTATTTTCTGTGCCAGGCACTGTGTTGCTCTTTATAAGCACTGTCTCATTAAAGTTTCATAACAAACCCATAAGCCAGGTACTATCATCACTGCTATTTTTCAGAAGGGAAAACCGAGACACAGAGAGGTGAGGTCACTTGCTCAAGGCCACGTAGCTTGAAAATGCAAAGTCCAGAAACCAACCCAGCTTGTGTGCTGTCTGCCACCACAAATCCCTAAGAGCTAAGTCTCCTCTGATTTCAAAGGCTTATAAATTAAAGTATCCATGTATCTTAGAAATACAGTGGGGAAAAGAATTTTCAATCTTATCTATAAGAGGAGCAGTTCTCACAACTCCTGGAAACGTTCATGTTGAAATCCGTAAGTACGGAACCTCTGATGCTGTCAACTTACAAGGTATCAGTAAATAAAATGTAATGAAAAGCCAGAATTCTCAGCTGCTGTTCCCTTCATATATTCATCACTGCCCAAATAGATTTCTCTTAAAAGATGAAATCTTTTAAGCGAAATCTTTTGTTTCATTTTTTGTGTGTTTTCTCTAACGTCGGTACATATCTATTGAGTGCGGAGCCAAGCTATTTCGGTCTCTGTTCTTCCCATTATTTATTCCCATTCAGATGAAAATTTAAATGCAAACTATATACCCATTCATCAAAATTGCTTCAAATTTATTTATGGTACAGCACAGAGGAGCTTCTGGGAATAAGAGCTTCAAGTCTATTATAGTTTCTATTAATAATTCTAGTCACTAATTGCTATGAGAACTTTTCTGGATATGCTAACATATAGTTAAAGAAAAGCCAATCCAACAGACTACTATAAATAAAGTTGCATAGTCTCACAAAAGTCATGAGAATTTTGTAAGTTTGGAGGGTGGGAAAGTAGAAACACAGTTTTTAGATTTTTTTAAAAATTGTTATCATGGATTCAAAAGGCCAAATTGTACTCACAAACATATCTTTATAAATTATCTTCCTGATTGCTTTAATTATTTTGGAATATCACTTTCACATAACAATTTTAAATGTAACTGAGATGAGACAGGATTCTCAAGTGCTACTTTTGCTCATTGATTCATTAAGTCAAAATGTATAATTAAGTGCCTGCTATGTGCCACGCACTATCCTAGGCACTGGAAATAGAACAGCAAACAAAACAGACAAAAATCCCTGCCTTGTGGAACTTAAAGGCATTATGCTGATGGTCACAGAAAGCAAACAAGGTAAAGAGTAAAATATATAGATGATGATAACACCTATGAAGGAAAACAAAGCAGTCCATGGGGATACGGAATACTGGGGAGAAGAGAGGACAAAGCTTTAAGAGTGTGGACAGGGAAGAACTCATTGAAAAGGGGACATCTGAAGACACACCTGAATCAGGAAGGGAGGGAGCATGGGGCTATCTGGGGAACAGCATGCTAAAAAGGGGAACAGAAAGTGCAAAGGTTCTGAGATGGGACTGAGTCCCACATGTGTCTGAAGAACAAAAAAGAGGCCCTCATGATTTCAGTGGAAGAGTAAGAGGAAAGTAGTAAGATATGAGGTCAGAAAAGTAACAGAGGAGGCAGGTGCTATGGGGCCTTAAAGGCCACACCAAGTACTTTCTCTTCTTCTTAAGGAGAAGGGGAGCAACATAAAGAACGGATACAATTACAGATTTTATTGTTCAAATTCAGGCAATATTTTTGGGAAAACAGAGGCAGACCAGAGTTTCTCCAGGCAACTTGGTGGATTGGATGGTTGTCCTAGGTATGGAGCAGAGGGTTGGTTTTAACCAAATCACTCCAGCTGCTGTGTTAGGACCAGAATGAAGGTGACAAGCACTGAAGCAGGAGAAGTGATCAGGAGCCTGCTGTAATCCACGTGAGAGAGGGTGGTGGCAATGGCAGATTCTGGGTGTGTTTTAATGTAAAGTCAGCTGGACTTAGGGATGGATCGGATGTGGGATGCTAGGGAAAGAAGGTCTGGGGACTGAACAACGGTAAGGACTCAGTTGGCAATAATGGAGTTGAGGAAACTCGAATAGGAGCTACTTTGGGGGTGGCAGGGTGAGGGAAACAAGCAGCTCATTTGTGGGTATATTAAGTTTGAGATGCCAATAGACATCCAAGTGGAGATGCTGAGTGGAGAGTAAGACACAGGAGTTCAGGGAGTTGTGAGAGAGTCACCAACATGTAGACTGGCACTTAAGGCATCAGAATGGATGGCATCCCTAGGGAGATAGGGCAGATGAAAAAGAGAAAAGGAGAAAGGACACAGCCCTGGGTGCCCTGACACCACAGAGTCAAGGAGAAGAAGAAGAAAGAGCAAAGGAGGACTGAGAGAAGCATTTTGACATCTTCCTAGTGAATATCAGGATGGTTTGTCTACAGTGATGCATGAATGCAGAGACATGCACTCACTAATTTACCTTTGATATTCCCTTGCAGGTCACTGAATGTTAAGATCCCTCGGTGTTTGAGGTAAAGAGAAAAGTATACACATCGCAGTGAATATGGGTGTCTTGTACAGGGATAGGCAATCTGTGCAGCTTTGAGAAGAGAATCAGACACTTTCACAAAAACACAAGAGCATGATAAGTCACTGTTAGGTTGGATCTACATGCATAACAAAAAGATAATTCTGCCCTCTGCCCCTCACTCCCCAAAACATCACTAAAATCTTCACATCTGATGAAGGGTGCTATAGTACCCCAGAGCACGGCTTCTCCACGTGGCCTGTCTTGTCAATACCTTGCTACCCCAGAGGTCATTTCACACCTTTTTTTCCTTAAACGTATATCGTGAATATTGTGGCACTCATCTGTTGTTTCTGCCTGCCTTACACCTACTCTCCCTTCTTTGGGGTAACAACACCTCAATTCTGCTTCAGAGAGAGATACCCCTCTGACCTCAACATCCATCTCATGGGATGGCCATACCTCAGGTCGGCCAATGAGACTTGTGGTCCCAGGAATTAGAATTCAGCGACACAACAAAGGAAAGGAGTTGGAGAGGATTCATCCAAACTTTGGGGCCAGAAAAGCTGAAAATCAGAAAAAAAGCCAGAAAGTTTTAAAAAGTCAGAAAATCATGGTTCTTACCACCACGATTCCTTTAGCAGTTGACCACTCCCTGCTCCTTGATACACTATCATCATTTCTAAATCTAATGTTTGGATTTTCTTTCCATTCTGCAAGTTAACCCACCTCCTATTAATGAATCCCTTTAGCCCAAGTTAGCCAGAACTGGTTTCTGTGGCTGGCAGCCAGGGTACCGTGGCACACCTGCCACTCTCCAAACTGTACAGCTCTGTGGTAGCTCACAATAAAATGCATAAATCTTCAAGTGGGTCCATTTCTCAACGTAAGTAAAAATAAAGGTTTAGAGGCTATCATAAGCAAAATAAAAGCTTAAGAAATTGTTTTATTTGGTAATATTCCAATAACCATCCTAAATTCTGGTTGTAAATCTTTTACTGACAAATCTTTCTAAGGAGAAACATTCTTTTTATTCACCGGAAATACTTATTTGTCTTTAACTAATCAAAGTAATAGACTTTTTTTTGTACCAGTTTTTTCTACAGGATGACTATCAAGCATGTACCTCACTCAAGATATCCTACTCTTTTATGTTTGCAGAGACTCCGTGTTTTTCATTATGTTGTAGAAACACATAGGAACCACTGGCATAGCTGGGACAGGACAAACTCTTCTAAGCCGTGCAAAAATCATTCAGCAATGCGGGTCAAATCAATGAGTATTATTTTAACAACTGTGAAGCACTTGATCTCCAGAGCATCTTCATTTTACTTCAATGAATACAGATAGGTATCCCTTGGGTACTCATTAGTGATACCAATTTTGTATTTTAATTTATTGTAGTTTTCTATATGTTAAAAATATTTCACAATTTATTTGGGATTGAAGTGTCTGCCTCACAGTTTCTGTTAAAAGGCTGAAATAAAGCACTCATATTTGAGAGAAAAAGTCTCAATAGTTTAATACCTGCATCAAGTCAGATCACCCCGTAAGCAGCCTCTTGGTTTCCTACACCACCCTGGAGGCTCACAGATTTGCCATTAGAGCTACAGCTAGGCACAGCTCACAGGCGAATGCTAAAGGGAGAGATGACCTGGTGTGTCCCGCCTGACGAAAGAAATGATCTCTATGTGGACCTTCTCTACAGTTTTTGATAATAGCTTTTAAAGGCTACTGTCCTTTTGTTAATGTCCAATGAAGCAAATTTTTCTCTCCTAGTGAAAGCATGGGCCTCCTTCAGGCCCTCTGAGAACCTCATGAGTTCCATACAGGAAGCTCCTACCCTGAATCTGTCCTCCACCCTCTGTTTTATTTCCACCAGGGGTCTGTTTTAGCTTTCACCAGGGTTCAGTGGCTCTCAGTTCAGATCTGATGTCAAACTCTGGGATAAACTATAACGGTGACAAATCAGGAAACATTGGTATTACTAACGTAATTCACCTTGCCACCTCACCTGGTTGCCAGAAAACCTATGGCTGACCTTTGCCCTCCTTGGCAGGAGGTGAATTAATTTGGGAACAAGGGCAGGAGAGGATGCTTAGCCCTTTTCTTCTCATTCAAAATAAGCTCAACAGAAAGTGATTTTTATAAGTCTGATCCACGTATGAAAAATAACCCTACAAAGGCGAGTACAAAACAAACGTTATCCCACTGGTGTCACTATCACTGTGAGAACAGACCTCTGATGAGCGAGGTCAGACACTGCAGGATGATCTGGCTTGTCACCCGGAGTTTCACCGTGTACCCCATCACTCAATTTCACAGGCTCTACCTGCCAACAGATAACACTCACAGGAATTTCCTAAAGAAAGAAATACATTACAAATAGATGAACGTCAATGAAAATCTTTTTAAATGTCTCTCTGCTTAAATTATAGTTCTCCCCTTGTATTCATGTCCTTCTCAAGTTCTATTAGTGAGTCAAAGAACAAATTTCCTATTTACTTGAAAATCTTCATTAAAATTACATTCATCAAAATGTTAAAAACAAATTTGAGCAAAATTTGCAAATCACTTTCTTATATTTGTATTTGTGGTGATACTTTGAGAGCATGTTAACTCCCTTAGGTCAACAGTATACTAAATGATATCTTTGCTTTGTGCTTCATCTGGAAGGTGATGTCTAGTCAAGAAATATTGAGGACTGTACAATTCTGGCATCGTTTGGCATGGATATCATCCTTCTGGTTTGATTTTGCAATCTTTATTTTAAATGACGAAATCAGCTTTTACTTTTCCTTATTTTCTCTTTCTTCAAATGTATTTTGTTATTTCTTATTACTATTCCTTTCTTGAAATAATTGTCATTTCTAAAAAGAAATGCATACCAGTTAAAAGTATGGATTCTGGGGCTTCCCTGGTGGTGCGGTGGTTGAGAGTCCGCCTGCCGATGCAGGGGACACGGGTTCGTGCCCCGGTCTGGGAAGATCCCACATGCCGCGGAGCGGCTGAGCCTGTGAGCCATGGCCGCTGAGCCTGCGCATCCGGAGCCTGTGCTCCGCAATGGGAGAGGCCACAACAGTGAGAGGCCCGCGTATCGCAAAAAAAAAAAAAAAGTATGGATTCTGGAGCAATACAGACTGGGAGCACTCCTGCATGACAGCTTTATGATCTTGGGCAAAATACCTTTCTGTGACTTAGTTTCTACATCCACAAACAAAAGGAGGATAATACTACCTACCTCATGAGGTTGTTGTGAGAATTACATGAATCAATATACGTAAAGCATATAGATCAGTACCTGACACATAATAAGTGCTACTCTAGAGTTTGCTATTGTTAATGTTGTTGTTATTAATTTATGCATAAGTTCTTGAGTTACCCTTTTAAAAAAATTGTTGATAGTATCAGTGCTTGGAATGGGAATGTGAACCCACTTTTCTAAAACTGCCTAAAACCAACTAATTTTCTTATATTCCTCCATCTCCATCATCCGACCTATAACATTTTTTTGTAGGATGAGGATGCAGGAAGTGTTTACATGAGAAAAGGAAGTAAGAAAAGATCTGGAACCATGATCATAGGATATTTCAACATTCATAACAAAGGTGGCCTAAACAAAAAGATTACATGTTCCTGAAGGTAAGGCTGAGGTGCCTGTTTCCTCTGTCGATATGCAGCAAGCAAAAGAAATGACATTATTGGATTTGGTCCTAGAGGCTGAGCCAGACATAACAAACAAGGTTAAGGTTGGGGCAGAGCTCACATTCACAACCATGTCACACATCTAAGTATTTTAAGTGTCAACAGGATTTACATATGGTGATACTGCATTTTTGAGAGATAGGACTGACAGGAAACAAAGTTCATAAACAAACTCACTAGCATAAATTGTCAGTTATAAGAAACTCCAGAAATTGGAGGTCAGGCACAGGTTACCTTCTCAAAACATTACTAAAAAGTTAATATAAAATGCACTATTTTTGCCACCTGCATAAGTAGCACATCTTGAAGGATATTCTGAAAATATATTATCAAAAGTGTCTTAGAAAGTATCCTAGTTCCATCAAGGTTACCAAAAGCAATTCTATGGGAGAACCAGAGCAGTTCAGAGCTTGATACAAGAATTGTGACTGACTTAAAGAGAATGTAAACTGAGTCATTTGTGTGTTCAGAAGAAATGATTAGGATTGCACTCAGCTGCAAATAACAAGAACCTGACTGATTTTTCTTATGATATGAGAAGTCCAGAAGAGGTATTCCAGGGCTGATACAGCCGCTCAAAGGTATAAATAAAGACTCAGTCTCCTTCAGAACTCCTGGTCCACCATCCTTAGCATGGGACCATTATCCTCAAGGTCACAAGATGGTTGTACCACACCCTGACTGGAAGAAATAGGTAAGGGCAAAGCAAAAAGTATTTGCTGAGTCCTTTTAAAAATCATCTTTATTGAACTTCCCTGGTGGCGCAGTGGTTGAGAATCTGCCTGCCAAAGCAGGGGACACGGGTTCGAGACATGGTCTGGGAAGATCCCACATGCCACGGAGCAACTGGGCCCGTCAGCCACAACTACTGAGCCTGCGCGTCTGGAGCCTGTGCTCCGCAACAAGAGAGGCCGCGACAGTGAGAGGCCCGCGTACCGCAATGAAGAGTGGCCCCCGCTCGCCGCAACTAGAGAAAGCCCTCGCACAGAAATGAAGACCCAACACAGCCAAAATTAAATAAATAAATAAATTTATTTTTAAAAAATCATCTTTATTAATTAAAACAAAAAAAATCTTTCTAAAGACCCTACCCGGTAGACTTCCACTGCATCTCACTAAATTACATGGCAGGGGAGCCTTGGAGGTAAGCATTTTTAACTAGACACATAGTTGTTCTCAAAATCAGTTAGTAAGAAAGGGCGTTTCAGTAATCACTGGGTAGACAACAAGCAATGCATGCCACATAATGAGGCATTATAGAATCTAGAAAGAGGACAGTGTTCCTCCAGTACAATCTAGGGAAAATGCCAACCAGCCCCGCTGACTTGCATTGGATGGAGAAGCTTTCCTAGGTGCTGGAATCTGCCACTGAGATGATCTAACTCCATGCTGCCAAACAGCCTACGAATAGTATTTGCCCACCCATACAAACTCTGATACAGTGGACAGAATACACTGGTCAGCCAATGCCTTTATCCTGACAAGGATATGTTTTATTGTAAATGAACTAGCCTTCTACTTCACCACCTAACCATGTGTGGATTTAAGTTTCCTCAGTCAGCCCCTGAGGGGGTGAACTATGGGTTCACTATCAAAATCAATTTCTCTCATTTCTAGTTTTGTTGAAACAGTTTTGTATTTTAAAATTATTTTACACGGGGTTGTAGACACATATATTGTAGGATTTAACAAAATACATTAAACTGATGTTATTTACTTATCTTGGCATCTTTCCTAGACTACCACCTAAATACACAAAGTTTGGTTGTTATCACGGCCATCAACTAAGGAAACATACTCAATTTAGGAACAGAAAGGTCTGACTTTGGAACTGGCTAAGTTAATAAAAGTTTTGGTTAGACTAGAACTACACTCATCAACTGTTTAATTCTAGGCAAGTCATATCTATTTTGTCTGGGAAACACTTTCTGATCATACATATCTGGTGACAAAGAGACTTTTTTTTTTACTTTTGTGACCCTCCTTAATATACTCAGTTTGGAATTTCCCTTGAAATGGGCCACATGTTGACAAGGCACAAAATGAACAGGCACGGGTAAAGAGCTCCTATCTGTATATCCAATGCTTCAAATATCCTTATCTAATGCTGGGTGACTGTACCAGATGATAATAACTACTATCTAATATATGCATTACCTTATTTAATAATTGCAACCCCCAAATATGGATACTGTTATTTCTACATTAGAAACGAGGAAACTGAGGCTAGGAGAGGGTAGGTAACTTGCTGAAAGCACACAACTAATAAGTGGCAGAGAAAGGATATAAGCATGGGTCTCTCTGCAGCCAAAGCTTGAACTCTTCTCACTACATCACTGTGCCTCCCTAGACTTTCTTTTTAGTATAAGTCTGAGCTCTCAGCCAAGGAATCTTTGAATTTTTGAGCTGGAATAGACATTAGAGTTCACAGGTACAAAACAGTAAAATATGTCTTATTGAAGAAAGACTGCGGAACATACCCCAGAGCAACACACCTCCCTTCTTGACTCCCAATCTAGTGTTCATACCAAGTCCCCCCACCCCCTTTTCGACGTGTCTGTTAAGTGCCAGCTACCTAAAAAGGTGGCATCACTATTTCATAGCTATGCAACTGTTACAAGTCTTGGCAAAGAGACCAGCAAGTAAAGGAGATAACTTGAGGTGACTGTGGTGATGACAGAGACAGCCCTCATGCATTTACTAGAAGAGTCTCTATGCACTCAAGCATTCAAGACATCTCAAAATTGAGCTGCCTTTTAGATTCAAGCTAATTCAGTGTGCATTTTTCTAAATTCTACAACTCTCCCTCATGGTGTATATATGTGCTTCCATGCACAGACTTCTGATTCTGCAGTTTGACCCCATAGCTGGCAGTAAGTAGCTAACTCAGAATTAAACAGCTACTGGCTTGAAAGTTCTTCTAAGAGATTTTACAGTATAGGAAGAAGAGCCTACTTTCCCACCAGGAATAACTAACCCATGATTTTTAAAAAGGGCACGTGCATGTCACAGAAAGATGACATTAATTTTTTGAGAGAAATACAAATGCCTACTCACCCACTTTTATTATTGTAAACATCCAATCAGTACAATATATACTGATTATATAATATATACATATATATACACCAATATTTTTCAAGGGAAAAAAAGGGGTAGAGCTGGTGATAGGAAATCTGAAGAGAAGAAAGAAAAAGAGAAAGAATTGAAGGAGCAAAGGAATCAAGTTGTGAAGCAGAAAAGAGGAAGGAAGAGGAGAGGGAAGACAAGGCCCTGTGACATGGAGGAAAGGAGCCAAAGAAGAAGGAAAATGAGAAAATTTAGGAGGAAGAGAGGGGTCATGGGAGAAAGAAGGTGAGATACAGGTGTAAGGAGAGAGGGGCAGAGCAGGAAAGGCAGAGAGAGACGATTCTGAGGTAAGGGTAGCACTTAATGGTAAACTATTATCACTCCTTCTTCATGTAACTTGGTATGTGGGCACCGGTGTACATCAATAACCAGGGCTATTCGAAACACTCATGAGTTCTTCTATAGTTTCAAGGAATCCTTTAATCAATAAAATTTAATTTATTTTGCTTTCCAAACAAAGTTTTATGTTTCTAAGGAAAGCTAAATTAGCATTAAAAGATAACCTGAGTTTTCAATGTTTACTTCAGAACCTCAGAGTTCCTATAACTATCTCTTTGTGGCATTCAAAAGCTATCTAATTACCTTAGCTTTGTTTCCTTGAATGATTAGAGCTGCCTTAAGCCACAAATCAACATCTGTACATGTGTAGTGACCCTTCTGCACACCCCCAAATCCAGTTGCTACACTTAGCTCCTACAGAAATCGAATAAAGAAGGAAAAAATGTGTGTAGTTTTAGAGAAGCACATGTGTTTCTCTAAAATAATTGGTTATCCTGTAGGCACAGCATTCAACCCTTCAGAAGCTCTGCCTTCAATGAGATTGGCATGGCAGGTGACCGTGGGGAAAATTACTCTCTAAGCTACACAACTGACACCTAAGTGAGATTACCTCATGTGGAATTTCCTGAGAGCCAAGAATATTTTTTTTTAACACACCACTCTTGTGTTTGAACAGTCATTATGAAATCTTCATATTTGAAAATTCAATTCCAAGTTCTGAAAATGTGTTTTTAATACTTCTTTGTTTAAGGCTGATAAGATTGAAATTATACAGTTTGGTTATTTTATTCAATATAAGTAACTCTAAAATCGGTGGGGTAGGGGTGAGGTGGATTAATCACCCAAATTATTCTTGAAGCCAAAATATTTAGATAAATGAATTTTCCTTTTCATATGTATGTTATGTCATTACCCAGACATAGTTTAAAGCCCTACGTGAACATGTCCATTCTAACCAAATGCACTGAGTGCAGGGCTATCCATTTTTTCTATTTCCATACGGCATAAAGAACTTTTTAAAAAAGAAAGAACTTTTTAAAAAAAAGGAAGAACTTTATATTTTTGTGTGAGAATATATACAAGTTTTTTTTTTAAATGCCAATGTTCAAAAAGCACCAGTAGCTCAATTTATTTATGCTTCTCTAATGTAAAGGCTATCTGAAATATATTTCAAATATATATGTATCAACAACTTTGTGAAGGTTAAAGACATAATAAATAACTGTCAAAGTGTCATTTGAAGTCATCGGAGGAACAATTATGGCTTAATATGCAACATATCCTAAATAACTGATAATGTAAGGTTCCCAGATCATCTATAGAGTTGACCAATTCCAGAGAGGGAAAAAAATAAATCAAAGATAGGTTTTAGATATTGTCTTTTGAATGAAACTAATTTATGAAAAAATCTGAAAGTCAATAGTATTGACTTTAAAATCTTGTGAAAATATCTATCACTCACTTTTAAAGATGAAAAGACAAATTTATTAGAATAAGATGGTTCTGTAAAAAATATACTTGTATGATTACAATGATACAACTTTCTTATTTTACTCTTTAACATTTTTAATGAAATTAAAAATAATAGTTTAAAATAAAGATTCATAAAAATTGGAGGAAAATATTCTAATTAAATAATTTCTAGTACTGTAGTGCTGTGACTGAAGTAAGAATACCTGCCTAAATTAGATGTTTCCAATTATGATTCTAAAGACCTGATTTTTTTAGTGTATGACTGGAATTGAAACTCACACAGGGAATATATATTAAAGCAATATTTATATGATTTAAGAAATGATCTGAACCACATTAGTAAAATATGTTTGAAATAAATTGTAGAGAGTGAGATGAAATATAAGACAAGTAGAGAAAAATGCTTTAAATGTTCAATTTTCAAAGTCATATGCAAGCAGGACACAGGTGCAGTTCACTTATAAACTGCATTCGACAAATGATTCTGAGTTTAAATATGCTGATTCCAGAATCAGAGACATATAAAAAACAAATATCCACTCACCCGATCAACAAGCCAGTTAGTTACCTTAGCAATAGCAGATAACTTTAATTCAAATTTTTTAAAAAAATCATTCCTTTGAAAGGAATTTAATCTAGAGTATATTACCAAAAATCATGTCTTGTTCTTGAAAAGTCATTATATTGCAACTGCCTTTGAACAGTGATTTTTAATTAGCAACCAGTTGATTCCAGAACACATGTATGTATAATAGGAACAGTGGCAATTCTTACAACAAAATACCATAAATACTTTATCCTGATTATATCTTTTTTAGGTAAACATTCTGTTTTAGCAGTTGAAATTGATTTCCCCACCCACCCCACAATAGGATTAAATAAATAATAGAATGAAAATGTAGCACAAAAGGACTACCAATAGTGATATTGGATTTACAAAATACAATCAAATCCCCTTTTTAAAGCACCATGCTTTATTAACAATTCAGTTCTGCTTAAGACAATTTTTTTCCCTCAATCAATATTTTAGAGCATATTTTTCACTGTAATGGAACATTTCCCCCACCTTCTGCCACCTTAATAAAGGGGATTCTCATCTTTTTAGAAATTCAGATAAATTGTCTCACCAAAGCTCAAGCACTTTCCACAGACTCATTTACTTATGCTTGGCTTTCACAGATAATGTTTTCTCTTAAGTCTGACCTCTCCTTTTTGATGGTGACTGAATAAAGCCCATCTTGTGAGTAGGTAGGTCCTCATTACAGGATTTCAGGGTTACCTAAAAGTCTTTCTATCTCAAAATATATTATCTGCCTGCTCAGTGATGCCAAAAATTCTTTTAAACAAAAAGGGAAAAACATCTTTCCATAGTTGTAATTAAGATTGTGGGAGAATATAACATTGACAAGTCACAGTCACTACAAATTGGTTGGGGGAGGAGTTTTAAACAAAAGCCTGAGGAGTTGGGGTGAGGAAGAGGGATTATCAGAGGAAAGGAAAGGTGCAGACATCAACTCGACCTTTGCATGTTTCACAATACTGCCCCAGTCCTTAGGAGAAGGAGCAGTGAACAGCCAGGTGTGGCTGGGAAAGAGAAAGGGCTACCTGACTGGACCATCTGGGTTTCCATTTCCTATTTTCCCATCATTTGCAACTTTCTGGCCCCCCCAAAAAAAAAAACAGGGCCTGGAAATCATGTTATGGAAAGTGACCATATTTTGGGATTTGTGCAAAAGAGGGAAATTCTAGGAAAAAAATGTTCTGACCCTGAGACTTTTCTAATTCAACATGATATATATATACATATACATATATATAACCTCTTATTGCTGAGCTTCTAAACTGCATTGTACTCATCATGCAAAGACACCATAGTTCATTGTGACCAACGATGTCATCTCAAGAAAGTCACAGACAACAGATTTTAAAAGCTATAGGAAGATGACAACAGAGGTACCAAGTGAACGAGTGACGAGAACTAGCAAAAGTAACCATGCACTGTTTACAGAGTTGCCAAAACTGCAAACAGATGGATAGACTACTTAACACTGGAAATATCTGACAATTCTGTAGACACACAAATTTCAAATTCTTTTGTATTATATTTTCGTTGCTTTTTTTTCAAAAGATTTTCAACAAAAATCTCTAAATAAATATGACACGTACAGAGACCCATGATATTGAACTCTGATATTTGCTTCTCCATTTCATATTCTGTCTCACAACACAAGTCTCAGAGGGCAGCTGACACAGCCTGGTCTACAATCATGTCCTGTGTTAGGTACCACTGTACATCTCAATGCATTCCTTTAGGTAAAAAAGTTAACAGCCATTAGCTGCACACAAAAACCATTCCCTCAAATGCTGACTTCGATGTAAATCATAGATAAGACTGAGTTTTCCTAACATTAGTGTTACATTTTAGAGATTTGGAAGATTACAAATAAAGTCTCAAGCTAATATTTTACATATTTCTTGGTTTTAAAAAAATTTGGCTGAATAACCTCCTACTTTGGTCTCCTATAAAATGAGCTAATACCAAAGTATATTAGGTTAAGTTTTCCTATCAACAGTTCAGTTCTTAAATAGATGTTACATAATTAATTTGTAACATTAATTTCCAAAAGTCTAAAAGAAAAGGAGACACATGTAAGCACCATTTCATTTTTAAACATTTCTTCTACCTGTAGAAAATTTTACAAGGAAAAACTCTTACTGAAGGCCTATAGCTACAGCCAGTTTCAAAATCTAAATATTTGACAAAACAGGTTAACAGGAATTTAAAATCTTACAATAACCATTCTCAAAGTTTATAATAATAATTCGATCTTCTTAAACTTACATAATAAAATTTCTCTACCTTTTCTGGTGATAGAAGAGGTAGAAATTGAGACTTTCCCACACAATACGCAACTTGAAGTATTACACTGTATTCTTACTCTCTATCATTCTTTCCTTTTCTGACTTAAGATGTGATTATGGTCAGTCTTAGGCTGACTTATACTTGCTAGCTTTATAGCAAAAGCAAAGGCTACGTCATATTTTGGTATTTTTAAGTTATCTATGCTGGCACCTTACAAAGGATATGGAAAACAGGGGAAAAAAAAAAAAAGCCTACGTGTTATCACAGGTCTTCCATCACAACCTGACAATCACACCTTTTAGCCCAGCCTTGACTCACTTACCTACCACTCTCACTTAGAGCTAATAACAGGCAAGCACCTCTACTAAAGGTCACACTAAGTGACAAGCTCAATCAATCAGTCTTTGGGTGAGGTCTGGGTTGCCATCATATTGGCTGGTCCTTCTCAAAAGATTCTCATGAACTCAGAGAAACACCAGACCATTCTTGGAAAGAGAATACAATAAGCATTTTAAAAGAAGGGACTAGTTGCAGAAATTTAATATTCCAAAGTCTAAAATTCCAACCGAATTAGACTCCTGCTCTACAGACAAGGCTGACACCATGCCACAAGAAAGTTGTAAAAGCACTACTTTCAATCTCTAGAAAGCATTTATTTAGGCTAAACATTTTAAAGCAGATATGAAGGGCTTTTTAAATAGAAAGTTTAAGGATTCTTATCATTTTTATATCCATGTTTATCTGAAATGCCAGCTGCTCCGTGGATTATCTCCTGCTATACCAATAACTGTTAGCCTACAAGAGATGGAAACTATAATAGGAAATCACTAGACAATAGTTGGGTATCAGTATTTTTGCCTTGAAATTCTAATTAAACAGTGCCTGTCACCGCTTAAAAGCTCCATAGAAGTGAAATATTCAGGAGTTCCAGCGGAAGTAATAGAAAATAGACAATATCTTATTTTCCCACATACTCGATTTACTAGCTTCAAATATCAAAAAGGCACGCACTACAGAAAATTCTCTTGCTTGCAGCTAAACTGTCCTTCTTCGATCATGTTTCATTTTGATGAAGGACTCCAGAATGATCCTTTTTTAAAAGGTACCTTTAAATTATAAGGAACTTCCAGTCCCTACCTGGAAATTAAAGCTGTGCAGATTAAAGACATAGTTATTAAGAAACATCACAGAGATCATTCTAAAAACAAGTAGCAGGTTACAAGTAAGAGAGGACTCAGAAAAAAGCACCATTTCCTGACATTTTAAAAGCCACTTTTAAAAGAACAGAGTTATGGAAGCAGCCGCTCCCTGTCAGGAGGGTTGTCTGACACTGAAGGAAACGAGAGGGACCCCTGGCTGGGGAGCAGCGAGAACTTTGCGGCGGGCCGGCGGGCGACGGCGCGGGGCGGCCGCGGGCCGGGGCGCGTCAATCTGTCATCAGCCGGTCCGCAAAGCCCAGCAACCCCCGGACGCCCTTCAGGGGGAACCCGGAGCAGGACAAAGGTCTGGAATCCAAGCACTCGGGTTAAGGAAACAAGATGCGCGTTTTCATTCAAGTGTCAGCTGCCAGAACCACGAGGGAGGAGGAAAGACCTCAAGAATTCTCTGGCGTTTCTCACCAGAACCGGCTCCTCACCGGGAGACGCGTGAGGGGAGTGTGTGGAGTGCGGGGGCGGGGGGCGAGGGGGAAATAAATCCCAACTCGCGACTCTATCCCCCGGTAACTTTGTTTTCTCTCCCTCCTCAGAGGTAATGTTGAGGTAAGGGTTGTCACGGTTCTTGGTTAAACGGCCCCTTGATAGAAGGAAAGGGACACAAAGCTGCGCTGGGCGGCGAGCGCGGAGATGCTGTGGTACCTACCATGGTATTCTTGTCCCGGTACGTAGTAGGTGGGGTGGCCCGCAATGTGCAGGGAAATAAGCACCTCGCCCTGCTCCCCATCTCCTTCCAGCTCCCCGTGGTGGGTGCACAGGAAAAAGAAGGGAGAAAAGCGGGGGTAATAGCCCACCGCGGCGCGCACCCTCAGCGTCGCTCCCAGCATCAGCGCCAGGAGGAAAGTCCGCGGCGCCCAGCCACTGCGCTCCATAACGCCGCTGCCGCCGCCGCACACCCCGAGCGCCGCTCTCTCATTCAGTTTTGGAGGCGCCGGGACGAAGGAGCCGCGTGGAGAGACGGCGAGAAGGCGGCAGAGGGAGCAGAGAGGGCTCGGGCGCGGAGCCCCGCCGAGAAGTTCCGCGGGAGACGGCAGCTCCCAAAGTTTCTTTGGGCCGCGGGAGCGCGGGGCCCGGCTGCGGACGCCGAGAGCGCGTCGGCCGGTGCCGCGGTGCGCCGCCCAGCCGCCGCCGCCGCCGCCTGTGCGCGACGCCCCTCCGCCAGGCCTGGGAAAGCGCCCGGCCCACTCCACACCTTCTTAAAGCCCGGGGCGCGGAATCGCCCCCGCCGCCGCCACACGTGCCCCGGCCGCTCCCCCGCCCCTCCGCGCCGCGCGGCGCGCGCCCGCCCGGCCCCCGCCCACTCGGGCTCGCTCGCCGCACCTCGCGCTGCGCAGGGCGCACGCCTCCGCGAGGCCCGGCGCCTGAGCCCAGTTCTCACACTGAAGGGCAGATGAGGGAATGCGAGTCGGTCGGGTTGGGGGAGGGGGCTCGGGGCCACGAGGTACGGGAATCTGCACGGAGGGACTTAAACGCCTCAGAGAGAGAGAGAGAAGGAGACCCTCCCGCCCAGCTGTCCGGAGGAGCAAAAGGAGAAGACAGTCCCTTTTGCCCCTCAGATTTCCCTCCTTTTTCCTGAGAGGAGACGAGGGGGAAGTAGAGGGGCGGTGGGGACTGGAGCGGGCGCCGGCTTCTTTGTCTGCGCCGGCTGCGCCCCGCGCCCCTTGGGGCTCGCCCGCCTCGGAGCCCCCGGCGGCCCGCACTTGTTCCGGGGATCCGCCCGCGGCCCCGAAACGCGAGGGGCCCCTGCGCTTCTTTCCCACCCAGGCCTCGAGCCTCTCCCGCTGGCCCCCGCCCGGCTCCTCGCCGCAGCGACCGAGCCTCATCTGTAGCCGGATTTAAAATGAGATTAAGCGAAAGTAGAACTGGCAGCCTCCAGTGGTGCCTGGAAATGGTGATTTGTGCTGCTCGGGTGTGGGGAATTGTGTGGCGGGAAGGGCTGGCGGAGCTGAGCCCCGACAGGCGCTCTTCGCTGGACTGTTCTATTATTCATTGCTGCTGGGTTCTTCAGGCGGAGATGGTTGTAATTTTTTAAATCGGTGTTTATTTCCTTTAAATGTCAGCTACGACCAATGTCCCTGAAATGGGGGGAGGGGAAAACGTCTGGAGAGATGCTGGCAGCGGTGATTGAAGTGGGTGGTAATGAGCTGCTGCACAGGAGGCTGCGGGGAAGAGAAATAAAAAGCACGTTTCTGACCGAGGACGGCTGGCAGGAGCCCTGCGGCATCCGGAGATGGGGGAGCGGGGTTGCCAGGTTTTAATGCCTCTCCCCACCCACCCTTGGCTTGCCACCAAGTCCAGATAAACCCGCACGTACAGAAATGAGTAGATTATAAAATTGGAAGGGATGGTGTCTTTGCCTACATTGGGGGGACGGGGCGGGGGAGGGGGACGGGGGGAGTGCGAAAAGACAAGGGGAGTCTTTCCAAGGGGAGACCTCTGTAGTCACTTCGTTGCAAAAGGAAGAGACTGGTTGTTTTCCTCTTACCCAGGCCGAGTTCAGACAGGTAGAAGGGCCACTTCTAGCTGCCTTCTGGTTTCCCTTCCTTCAAAATCCGCCAGGGCTCAACTGTTGTATATATTTGATGTAACAATCGTTACCGCTGCAGCTCTGTGCTGGTGCAGGCTTTGGGCCGTAGGCAAGTCACCTCATTTAATCCTCACAACACCCGGAGAGGCAAATGTGATCCCCATTTCACAAAGGAGGAAACAGTAACAAAGGCTGGATGCGAGGCAGCCTGGCTGCTGGCTACAAAGGCTCTCACCGGGACCTGCCTTGCAACCATCCAGGGCAACCCTAGCTAGACTAGGGAAAGCCACCACCACCACCTTTTCCCCGCAGGCAGGCGATGCTGCCTCAATTACAAGACACTCGCCCGCAGCTGGCAAGGCTGTTACCACCTCTTCCTGTCCCGTTATGTGACTAAATCCTAAGTCAAAATGAATCACTTCTAGAAAGAATCCAAAACTATTGAACATTTTTAGCTAACACTTTAAAAATGTTTACTATATGCCAAGTACTGTCCTAAGTGCTTTACATATATTAACTCCTTTAATCCTCATAACCCTATGGGGAAATTACTGTTAATAGTACATTTTACATATGAAGAAACTGAAGCACAGAGAGGTCAAGTAACATGTCCAAGGTCACACAGCTGTAATTGTGAGAGAGCTGTGACTTTGTCTTATTTCAGAGTCCCTGCACTTAACCATGGCAAACCGCTGTAAGGAATGAATGCCTCTTGTTGCTGTTAGAGGGATGGGATGAGAATTATTCTTTAACCAATGTTGGATTACCTCATTTAATTCTTACATTGGCCTGTGAAGTAGGTATAATTATCCTCATTTTTTAGAAGATAAAGTTGAGATTGATACAAGTTAAATAATTTGTCAAGGGCACTCCATAAGAAGAGGAGCCTGGGATCAAATCTGGCCATGCTTGATCCCAAGGTCGCTGCTTTAAATAAACTGTAAAGTAAAGTAGTAAAGCACTGATACTTGGTCCAGGTCACAATTGCACTTAATTCCCAGAAGGTCCCAAGTTCCCAGGAAGTCCCCCTCTTTTCACTCTGTAAGAAATATTCTCTTGTGAATCTCTCACCATGGCTTTCTTGACATTCAATTTATGTGACCAAGTTTATTTTCCAATCTTCCCCTTTTTTGTGCTTTCTTAACTTTTACAGCATGACTTCGCTATGTGCATTTGGGTGACTTTTATACTCTGAACTACGCAGGCTCGAATCTGTGACTACAGCCCTGTGGTTGTTCATTAACAGGCATAGAGACTGTTTAAATAATGCCCTGAGTGGTGTTGAGCTGCTTAAGAAGAGGGTAAATGCTTGTACACTCCACTTAGCAGTCCTTTGGACTAGCATGTGTACCTGTGCCCTTACAGTAATAGAAGCCCAAGTTCACACATCTCTGATACCTTCTTCAGGGAATCCAGTTCAACTAATTATTATTAATACTTTTTAATAATCTTTTATATTTTAAAAAATTAATTAATTTATTATTTATTTTTGGTTGCATTGGGTCTTTGTTGCTGTGCGTGGGCTTTCTCTAGTTGCAGCGAGCTGGGGCTGCTTTTCGTTGTGGTGTGCGTTATCTCATTGCAGTAGCTTCTCCTGTTGCGGAGCACGGGCTCTAGGCACACGGGCTCATTAGTTGTGGTTCGTGGGCGCTAGAGCGCAGGCTCAGTAGTTGTGGCGCATGGGCTTAGTTGCTCTGCGGCATGTGGGATTTTCCTCGACCAGGGCTCGAACCTGTGTCCCCTGCGTTGGCAGGCGGGTTCTAAACCACTGTGCCACCGGGGAAGCCCAATAATCTTTTTTAAAATGAAGGAGGGCTTCCCCGGTGGCGCAGTGGTTGAGAGTCCGCCTGCCAATGCAGGGGACACAGGTTCGTGCCCCGGTCCGGGAAGATCCCACATGCCGCGGAGCGGCTGGTCTCATGAACCATGGCCGCTGAGCCTGCGCGTCCGGAGCCTGTTGCTCCGCAACGGGAGAGGCCACAACAGTGAGAGGCCCAAGTATCGCAAAAAAAAATAATAATAAATTAAAATAAATAAATAAAATGAAGGAAAATTACACAACATGGATATAGAATCACATGGGGAACAGCATCTTTCTAGTGAAAAGTTCACTTTAAGTCCCACAATAACGTGGCAAACTGGGTTACAATTCAAAACTTCCAGTTCCTAGCTCGTGTGCTAACCCTTAGATCTTACTTCTGTTTAGTGAGCCATAATAAACATCTTGAGGAATATTTGTCTGGTCCACAAAATCTACAAACCTTTGAACTAATGGAAAAATAGAGACATACTCTTTAAGAAAATTTGGTTTACATCCAAAAAAATCTGCAAAAAAATAGAAGGTGATGTCAGGGTGAAAATGAGTGAATCTGTGGGAAAGGGAGTTTAAAATGGGGTAAGATCCCTTTTTAATTAAAAGAGCTTTGGAGAAGCAATTAGTCTACCAAAAAATTACATTTAAGCATCCAGACTATAAATTCATTTCTTGCTGATAAGTAGAAATTACTGACCAGCATTTGAATAATCTTAACACAATGGAAATTAAATTATATACTATGAGATCCACAACTTTCAAATCATTGGAAGATGATGACTCTAAATGAAACACAAAAAAGCTGTTAAATTACATTTTAAAGTTGTAAGCATTCATTCACTGTCTGCCTTCACTGATTTTTTGAGTCAAAGTATCAAACGTTTTGGTGTGTATGAGAAAGTGAATCTCTACTCTTATTTACTATGTAAAAGTCAAATAAAAAGTACATAAAATCAAAAAAGTATATACATATGGAGATGGTGAAATCAGTCAACTCTATAGGCTCCAAAATGGTAATAAAAGTTCAAATGACATATGTATATGTATAACTGATTCACTTTGTTATAAAGCAGAAACTAATGCACCATTGTAAAGCAATTATACCCCAATAAAGATGTTAAAATAAATAAATGAATAAAACGTATGAAAAACTAAAAAAAAAAAAGTTCAAATGAAAGAAAACCCTTCTTTAGATAGCAGTTAGTAAGCTTATAAAACCTACTACCCATAAGATGTACAATCTGAAGACACTGAGGCTCTTAAGTTAAAAAAAAAACAAAACAAAAAACAGTTAACTAAGTCTTTAGGGAATGAAACCACTTGGAAAGGTGGGTTATTTGAGGATTGGCTCTGATATGCATGTCTTGCCAGAACAAGTTACTTAATGTACCCCAAATTAAAATACTAAATAATTAAATCATGGGTCAATAAAAAAAGCATTATACCATAAAATTTCTAAAAGAGAAAACAATTCAACACTAAAAATCCCTTTTTTAAAGCTTCTCCACTTCCAGGGATTTACACATGCTGTTTCCTCACTCAGGAATGTCCCTCGTATTCCTTGTGCCCTGACCACACTCCTGCAGCTTTCCCCTCACCCACCTCACTCCTCACTTGGATGCTATCACTTCATCCTCCAAGTCTCAATTTACATGTTTTTGCCCTTGCCCTTTCCTGACCTGCCTCTCCCCCCAATCTAAATTAGTTCCTCTATAACTAGATCGTTATATAGGCCCTAACAACAAGTAGCTATTTAAATTGAAATTAAACTAAATTAAAAATTAAGATGGCAAGAAAAAAGAGAACAGTGGAGGCTTAACTGAAAAAGAGGTCAAAGCTAAGATCTCCGAGTAGTTACTTTGGTAAAAAGTAGTGGAGAGAAGGAGGGAAAAACATTTCGGGCCAGAGCACCTACATGGAAGAAGAAGCCTATGTGAAAAGGAAGGTGGCAGATTCAAGTCCTGAAAGAACATCAGTGCAGATGGAGTAAAGATTATCCAGGGAGACTGGTCTTGCCCTAGCATGGACAGTGGCCAGACTGGGCAGGGCCTTGTCAACCATACTGAGGATTTTGGTCTTTTTCCTGAAAACAATGGTGAGGCATGGAAGGGATTTTGAGCGGGGACATTCCCTGGTCATGGTTGGTTTGTTTGTTTTTAAGGTCATCTTGGTTCCAGAGGGGTGAATGGACTGGAGAGCAGTAAAAGTAGATGCAGCGAGAGGATTAGAAACGTGGTGCAAGGAGCTCAGGTGAGAGATGGTGTTCTGGAGAGGTGATGGAGAGAAGAGGATGGAACTGGGAAGTATGTACAAGACAAGTACAGGACTCGGTGATAGACTGGGTTACTGACTGGATAGGGCTGGGGGGAGAGAGAAGGGCTGAAGATGAATGATGCCCAGCTTTCAGTCTTTTGAAGCTTGGTGACTGTTGCTGTGCGATAAACTATTTTTAAAATATTTTTATTTATTATATTTATATACATTATATGTTAGTATATTTATATATTTTAAAATATTTTTATTAAGTAAATATTTAATGAAGTATAACATATGCAGGAAAAAGTGAACAAATCTTAAATGTAGAGCTCAACGCATTTTCACAAGTGGAACATGGCAAGTGAGCTGCATTCAGAGAACAAGAGCAGGAGGGCCTATGAGTCTGAGCCATCAGTCTTCCCCAAGGCATGGAAGGGATTTTAGGCAGGGACGTAATATGTCTTCAGGATGGTTAGTGTTGCATGTTTTAAAACTTTATCTAAATGGAATTATACAATACATACGATTTTATATCTGGCTTCTTTGGCTCGGCATCATGTTTGTAAGAATCATCCACATTGTTGCATGTATCAATAGTTTGTTCGTTCTTATTACTACATAGCATATGGGGGGAGGGCTATCACAATGTATTTATCGTTAATGGAACGGTTGGCTATTTTCAGATTTTGGCAACTATGAAAAATGTGGTTAAAAATACTCTTGTGCCTGTCTACTGGTAAACATATGCATACATTTCAGTTAGGAAAGGGAGCCGTTGGATCATGGGGGAACCTCTTTTGACACATTGCCAAACTAGTGAGATATATAGAGAAATCTTTAGAGGTGAAAACGAAGTGAAAGCAAGAATCCAGAGATAAGCTAATGAGTATCCAACCCACCCAGGACTCTGTGACATCTCTCATTTCAACAAACGTTGAACTTCCATTTTGATGGCCAAATGAGGTGTGGAAACAGGAGATAAAGCTTAGGGCCTGCCCAAGGTGGGAAGAATGATAAGACAGTGCTACTCAAAGTGGGGTTTGCAGATCGGTCTACAAATTATCTGTTGCCAGTCCATGTTGAGATGTGTACAGAAATTGAGAGTGTTTGGAAACTTTTCTAGGGATTTTATAGTGCAGTAACATCCAAGCAATATTCCATTTTTCTTGTAACTAATTTTGATTATATTTTATTAAAAAAAAAAAAAAAGTACCTGCCTGTGATGGCTCACAGATAGTTTGTGAAGCACTGTGATAGGAAATTCATGCATAAAGCTATGACCCATCCTCAAATAACTAGACCCTCAATGGTAAGGTGAACTAGAAAAAAATTTCCTCATTTGTCTCAGTCTTAGTGGAGAGTAGTGATGTCAGGGGAATTCTCTCACCAAAATGTGAAACCATAATCTGGTTCACAAGAGTTTGTGGCCCAAATTCATACATCATTTTATTTCAAAAACCTCAAGCCAAAAATTAATTTTAAGGTGGTCCTGGGTTGAAACTGCTTCCAGGCCCTAGAAGAAATAAATTTGAATTTGCCTCTAGGAAGAAAAAAACCCATTCCTTTAAGTCAGGCTTCAAAGAATTACAACAGATAAAGATGCATAGGGGACTTCCCTGGTGGCACAGTGGTTAAAAATCTGCCTGACAGTGCAGGGGACACGGTTTTGATCCCTGGTCTGGGAAGATCCCACATGCTGCGGAGCAACTAAACCCACATGCCGCAACTACTGAAGCGCATGCACTCTAGGGCCCATGTGCCTCAACTACTGAGCCCTCGTGCTGCAACTACTGAAGCCCACATGCCTAGAGCCCGTGCTCCACAAAGAGAGAAGCCACCGCAATGAGAAGCCCCTGCACCGCAACAAGGAATAGCCCCCGCCCACCGCAACTAGAGAAAGCCCGTGCAAGGCAACTAAAGAAAGACCCAACGCAGCCAAAAATAAAAATAAATAAATAAATAAGAATGCTCATAGCAATATTGATATTAATAGCAAAACCAAAAAATGGAAAACACCTAAATATCCATTAATAGAATAATAAATAAATGATCTGATCATACAATGGAGCAAAGGTCCTTGCTTTTCTTTAACAGCTTCACTGAGGTTTAATTTAAATACCATAAATGCTATCCATTTTAAATGTACAGTTCAATGATTTTTAGTAAATCTACAGATTTGTACAACATCATCATGATCCAACTTTAAAACATTTCCATTATGTCAAGAAAGATCCCTCATGTCCATTTGCAGTTAATCCCATCTTCTTCACCCCCAGCTCCAAGAAACCACTAATTTACTTTGCATATATAGATTTGCCTTTTCTGTAAATTTTGTATAAATGAAATCATAAAATTTGTACTCTTTTAGATCCGGCTTCCTTCACTTAGCACATTGTTTTTGAAGGTCATCCATGTTGTAGCCTGTATCAGCAGTTAGTTCTTTTGATTCTAAAGTATTACTCTAATATATGGATAGATCCATTCACTCTTTGGCTATTATGAACAATGCTGCTCTGAACATTAACATACAAGTCTTTGTATGGACATACATTTTCCTATCTCCTGTGTAGATGCCTAGGAGTAGAATTGCTTGGGAGCAAATGTTCTTAACCTTGTTTGTGCGAAGGACGTCTTTGGCAGTTTGATGAAATCTACGGACCTCTTCTTAGAAAAATCTTTTCAAAAATTTAATGCCTTTAAATATAATATGTAGGTTTATAAAGAAACAAATTATATTGAAATATGGTTATTATCAGCATACTAAAAAAGTTATACTAATATATGTATTTTTATTAGCTCATTAATTAATTAGATATAGCAGCAAGATAAGCAACTACCAGTGTCAAAAATTAATGGCCTGGGCTTCCCTGGTGGGGCAGTGGTTGAGAGTCCGCCTGCCGATGCAGGGGACACGGGTTCGTGCCCTGGTCCAGGAAGATCCCACATGCCATGGAGCAGCTAGGCCCGTGAGCCATGGCCACTGAGCCTGTGCGTCCGGAGCCTGAGCTCCGCAACAAGAGAGGCCACAACAGTGAGAGGACCGCGTACCACAAAACAAAACAAAAGAAATCTTTCAACAAACAAAAGCCCAGGACCAGATGGCTTTCACAGGTGAACTATATCAAACATTTAGAGAAGAGCTAACACCTATCATTCTCCAACTCTTCCAAAACATAGTAGCGGGAGGAAAACTCCCAAACTCATTCTATGAGGTCACCATCACGCTGATGCCAAAACCAGACAAAGATGTCACAAAAAAAGAAAAACTACAGGCCAATATCACTGATGAACATAGATGCATCACGCTGATGCCAAAACCAGACAAAGATGTCACAAAAAAAGAAAAACTACAGGCCAATATCACTGATGAACATAGATGCAAAAATACTAGCAAACAGAATCCAGCAGCACATTAAAAGGATCATACACCATGAGCAAGTGGGGTTTATCCCAGGAATGCAAGGATTCTTCAATATACACAAATCAATCAATGTGATACACCATATTAACAAATTGAAGAATAAAAACCATATGATCATCTCAATAGATGCAGAATAAGCTTCTGACAAAATTCAACACGCATTTATGATAAAAACTCTCCAGAAGGTAGGCATAGAGGGAACCTACCTCAATATAATAAAGGCCATATATGACAAACCCACAGCCAACATTGTTCTCAATGGTGAAAACTGAAACCATTTCTTCTAAGAACAGGAACAAGACAAGGTTGCCCACACTCACCACTATTATTCAACACAGTTTTGGAAGGTTTAGCCACAGCAATCAGAGAAGAAAAAGAAATAAAAGGAATCCAAATCAGAAAAGAAGAAGTTAAAACTGTCACTGTTAGCAAATGACCTGATACTATACATAGAGAATCCTAAAGATGCTACCAGAAAACTACTAGAGCTAATCAATGAATTTGGTAAAGTAGCAGGATACCAAATTAATGCACAGAAATTTCTTGCATTCCTATACACTAATGATGAAAAATCTGAAAGAGAAATTATGGAAACACTCCCATTTACCACTGCAACAAAAAGAATAAAATACCTAGGAATAAACCTGCCTAAGGTGACAAAAAACCTGTACGCATAAAACTATAAGACACTGTTGAAAGAAATTAAAGATGATACAAACAGATGGAGAGATATACCATGTTCTTGGATTGGAAGAATCAACATTGTGAAAATGACTCTACTACCCAAAGCAATCTACAGATTCAGTGCCATCCCTATCAAGCTACCAATGGCATTTTTCACAGAACTAGAACAAAAAATTTCACAATTTTTATGGAAACACAAAAGACCCCAAATAGCCAAAGCAATCTTGAGAAAGAAAAACGGAGCTGGAGGAATCAGGCTCCCAGACTTCAGACTATACTACAAAGCTACAGTAATTAAGACACTATAGTACTGGCACAAAAACAGAAATATAGATCAATGGAACAGGATAGAAAGCCCATAGATAAGCCCATGCACATATGGTCACTTTATCTTTGATAAAGGAGGCAAAAGTATACAATGGAGAAAAGACAGCCTCTTCAATAAGTGGTGCAGGGAAAACTGGAGAGCTACATGTAAAATGAAATTAGAATACTTCCTAATACCATACACAAAAATAAACTCAAAATGGATTAAAGACCTAAATGTAAGGCCAGACAGTAAAAGTCCTAGAGGAAAACATAGGCAGAACACTCTATGACATAAATCACAGCAAGATCCTTTCTGACCCACCTCCTAGAGAAATGGAAATAAAAACAAAAATAAACATATGGGACCTAATGAAACTTAAAAGCTTTTGCACAGCAAAGGAAACCATAAACAAGATGAAAAGACAACCCGCAGAATGGGAGAAAATATTTGCAAATGAAGCAACTGACAAAGGATTAATCTCCAAAATTTACAAGCAGCTCATGCAGCTCAGTATCAAAAAAACAAACAACCCAATCCAAAAATGGACAAAAGACCTAAATAGACATTTCTCCAAGAAGATATACAGATTGCCAACAAACACATGAAAGGATGCTCAACATCAGTAATCATTAGAGAAATGCAAATCAAAACTACCATGAGGTATCACCTCACACCAGTCAGAATGGCCATCATCAAAAAATCTGCAAACAGTAAATGCTGGAGAGGGTGTGGAGAAATGGGAACCCTCTTGCACTGTTGGTGGGAATATAAATTGATACAGCCACTATGGAGAACAGTATGGAGGTTCCTTAAAAAACTAAAAATAAAACTACCATACAACCCAGCAATCCCACTACTAGGCATATACCCTGAGAAAACCATAATTCAAAAAGAGTCATGTACCACAATGTTCATTGCAGCACTATTTACAATAGCCAGGACATGGAACCAACCTAAGTGTCCATCAACAGATGAATGGATAAAGAAGATGTGGCACATATATACAATGGAAAAGTATTCGGCCATGTAAAGAAACAAAATTGAGTTATTTGTAGTGAGGTGGATGGACCTATAGTCTGTCATACAGAGTGAAGTAAGTCAGAAAGAGGAAAACAAATACCATATGCTAACACATATATATGGAATCTAAAAAAAAAAAAAAAAAGTTTATGCTGAACCTAGGGGCAGGACAGGAATAAAGATGTGGTCGTAGACAATGGACTTGAGGACAAGGGGAGGGGGAAGGGTAAGCTGGGACGAAGTGAGAGAGTAGCATTGACATATACACACTACCAAATATAAAATAGCTAGTGGGAAGGAGATGCATAGCACAGGGTGAACTCCTCGGTGCTCTGTGACCACCTAAAAGGGTGGGATAGGCAGGGTGTGAGGGAGATGCAAGAGGGAGGGGATATGGGGATATATGTATGCATATAGTGATTCATTTTGTTGTGCAGTGGAATCTAGCACAACACTGTGAGGCAATTATACTCCAATGAAGATGTTAAAAAAATAAATTTTCTTTAATTTAAAAAATAAAAAATTGACACTATATATTAGACGCTAAAATCAATAAAAGCAAAAAACTCAGGTGACTACGAACTGCAAAAAAAAAAAAGATAGAATGGAAAGTAAGACCAGGTATGCCTAGCCTAAACGCAATACATAGATTGTCTCACTGTGTGTATACATACGGTGTGTGTCTTTGTGTATGAAATACACACTTTGGGTGTCTCGATAAATCACACAAGCACTTTAGCTCCAATACCTTCCTCTGTAAAGTGGGGAAAATACCTCCCCAGGAGATTACTGGATATGTATTAGTTATTAAAACACTTTGTAAGGAAAATATCAATGCAAATTTAAAGTGTTAAGCATTTAAAAAAGATAATTAATGGCCTTACTCTATATTTCAAGGTCTCTTGAAAGCATAAATGTGATATGGAAATATCTGTGATTTCTAATGGTGATCTAGTCACATATTACTATGGTTGGTTGCCTGCTTTATAACTGAAGGAATGCTAAACTTCAGTTATAGGTTGGTGAAAATTCTATTTCATAGATTTCTTCCACCCCCTACTGGGTTCTTAACCTATTAAAAACTTGAAATACAATATTATACTGCAGTGAAAATGAATAAAGGAGAGATACTTATTTCAATATGAATGAATCTCATAAATATAGTGTCTAATTTAAAAAGTAGCTGGAGAAAATATATACTATTGTACCACTTATGTAAAGCTTAGTTACCTGCTAAATAACACTATTTGTTGTTTGGGCATTCATACATATATGGTAAAGCATGAAGGAATGCATGGGAATGACAACAAATTCAGAATAGTAATTACCTCTAGGACGGAAAGAGAGGGATTTGTCCAGGGAGGGAAAAAGGGGGCTTCAACTTACAATGATATATTTCTTAGGGTGACAGGTACATAGGTGCTGGTTATATTATTTTATATGTTTACATTTTATGTTTCCAGTGTATTTCCATATGTATGAGATATTTCATAATCAATTTTTAAAAGAATGAATTAACTTTTAAAAACATGTAATTGAAGAAAAATTAAAGCCTTTACTTAAATATCAATTATAATATTCAAAATATTAATGCCCCACATATGACTAAAATACTTTGCTATATTCAAAACTGTGAAATTCAAAAATGGAAAGTGAAAATATAATAACTTTTTTCTCACCTATCATTCCCGGTTAAGAATTTGTTTAATTTTTGAAACTGGCTTCAACATGCTTTTAGTTATGTTTAATGTTCTTTCTCTTTATATTTTCTATTATTTGAGCTCCTAGGACTTTCCCAAGACATCTTTTCCAGATAACATTTAAATTTCATTACACTATTATTTGTTGATTAGAGCTGATAGAACCTTTTGATTGTAAGCAATGCAGACCCCAACTCAAATTAGTTTAATCCAAAAAAAGCTATTACTGGTTGAGAAAACGAAAACATCCAAAGGAAGTTCTGGCTCTGCGCACATTTTAAGTAACGCTACCAGGACTCCGTTCACTCTTTGTCTCTCAGCTCTGTTCTTTCCTGCAGAGGTATCACTCTCAGGCAGACCCTCTCAACATGGTAGCCCTTGGCAAGTTCAGACATACTTTATCATTACAGGATTGCGTCTCATGGATTGGCTTAGGGTTGTGTGCCAGTCCCTGAACAGTCACTGTGATGGAAATGCTGATGGTCCCTGTCAGTAGAGTGGGTAGAGTCAGGCCCGCCAAACCACACACACTATGAGAGAGGAAGGGGTGGGTCCCCAAAAGAAAATGTACCAAAAGAAGGGAAAGTGAAAGCTAAGCAGAACAAACAACAAATGTCCGCTGCATCAACCGAAATGCCTTCCATTGTTTGGCAGCGGAGGTTCATTCTGGTGTCACATATTTCTCTAGTAACTACAGCATGTCTGACAATATGTCTGAATGGATTCTTCTGCTTAATGACAAGAGCTGATCAGTCCCGGTTTTCGGGAGCAGCATTCGTGGTAAGGTAAATTTTAACTTGATCAAGAAAAATCTGGACCATTGTAAAACAGAGACCAGGAGTCTCATGTTCCATAAAATTTAATAATAATAACAGTGTTTTCTATATATCAATATAGAAAACCTTGACACACCTAGGCTTGTAATCTATAAGGCATATTTTCTGAGCACATGACCTTGCCGGAAACTTTCACCACAAAAAAAAACATTATCTTAGAATTCAACAGCTATTAGCAGTGCTCATAAAGTAAGTTTTCTCTAACAGAGAGGATACAATTATAGATAATATCTACCCAATTTCTTTTCACAGTATTCAAGGAAATTTTCTAAGGAGATTCTCTACTTATAAATATTCCTCCCAAGGAAACAGGTAGCCAGAATTTTGCTTTTCAGGGGTTAAACTGAGGGAGATTAATAAATACAGATTCATTTTAAGTATTGTTCACCTACTGTATGCCAAGTAACATGCTAAGTCCTGGGGATATAAGAGTGAAGAGAGACAGTCTAAGCTCTCAAGGAGTTTGTTGTTTAATGGAGGAGACATACAGGCAAGTAATAATAATATAGTGTGATAAATAGTTTGATAAAATGAATAATTTTCATTGTGGTTTTTAGAATTGAGGTTCAGAAAGAAAAATAATGGAAAAGGATC
Source organism: Aethalodelphis obliquidens (assembly GCF_003676395.1). Taxonomy (NCBI): domain Eukaryota; kingdom Metazoa; phylum Chordata; class Mammalia; order Artiodactyla; family Delphinidae; genus Aethalodelphis; species Aethalodelphis obliquidens. Next base: position 6,356,494 of record NW_020837971.1, read on the forward strand.
ACAGGTGTTGGGAATGCTTCAGTGGGGAATAAATGTCTTAGGGGAGACTTGGGCTAAGTCTTAAGGACAAGTAGAAATTACCCAAGACCAAGCAGTGGGAGTGGAAAGGGCAACACAAGCAGAGTAAACAGAAATGAGCAAATAAGTAAAGATGCAGGCACTTCCTGGTAGGCCTTGAGAAGTGTACCTACTAAAATGTATCTGTCAAGGACCCACCGAGATTTTATTCATGTAATTGCAATTAATTATGTCTTTAAAACATTTTTAATAGGTTAATATTTCTGGGGCTGGTTATGGGAGAGATATTAGTCATCTGCATCTTAGTGTCAATTAGTTTAATCAGTTTGCTGCCCTAACTCTTGGTTTCTATCAGGGGTCAGCAAACTTTAGTGTAAAGGGCCAGATGGTAAATATTTTTGGCTTTTCAAGCTATACGGTTTCTTTTGCAACTACTCAGCAATATAGTCGTACTGTGAGAGCAGCCAGAGGCAATACGCGACCAATGGACACGGCTTTGCTCCAACAGAACTTGATTAACCAAGACCAGCGACTTGTGGTAACAGAGCTGTGAGTTAAACCAAGGGCTTAGGATTCCAAAAACAGTGCCCTTCCTAGCCATGCTGACCCCAACAACAAACTTTGAACTCTGAATATCTGCCTGAACAGACAGCCCTTCCCCCTCTCTTAGTTTTCTCTCAAAGAGCCACCACTCAGAAGCTGTATAAGAAATTCTATCTCAGTTTGGAAGATGGTGCTGAGGAGAGACGTCCATCCCTCCTTGATTCATTCCCCCCCTTGGAGAGGAGGAGGTAGGAATCCTATACAACTAAGTGGCTTCTCTTGTTCCAGGGGTACACCTCCCTTTCAAGTTTATACTGTAAAGTATCAGAGGTCCTCCTCGCCGGCCTGGCCTATGCATGGCACACAGATGTGCACAGAAGTAATTTTGGCTTTGTGCAGATTACAGTGAACATTCCATTCCAATTCTGAATTTATCTCCCTCTCCTAGCACCCTACCCCAAATATACTAAATCATAGTTCGGGTTTAAGCCTAAAAGCCTATTTGACATATTACATCGCTGAAATATAGTACTATTCCACTGCTAAAGTTCTGTTAAGTCTCATGGTCTTGGACCATGAAACTCACTCTGAAAAGAATAAAAATATTGAAGGACTAGGAATCCCAAGCCTTTTGGTAGGGGAAAAAAAAGAATAAAACTAGCTACCTTTAATAATTTATTTCTCTAATGCTTTATCCTCATTTGAATTTGAGAAAATCTTAAAGGATTCAAGGGGACTTGTTCATGCCAAACAATTTATCTCTATGAATTCATTTTTTGTGCACTTCACATGTCAGAGAAACACACACAATAATGCCACCATTACTTGCCAAGTGCATGAACTTTGATCTCAAATGGGTCATGGGTCAGTTTCAAACAAAGCGCTAAATGTGAAATGATAAGCAACTTCCATGCCTATGATATTACGAGATTTTATTTTTCACATAGTGGACACAATGGCATATTTTTGTCTTTATTTTTCAGTTAATGACTATAATGTGGATATTGCTCAAAGCCAGAGAAGGTCTAACAATTTTGTTGGAGACAAACTTCTCAGCATTATACAATCCAGTCTAATATATTTTATTTCCTAATAGTTCAATGGACATTTCATTGTTCATTGATATTAGAGGATTTAATGAGAGAAAGGCCATTGACAAACTTGCCTTATAATTGAAAATCTTAACATTTTAAGAGTTATAAAACCGGTCACTATTAAAACACGGTTTGACAAAGTTGCTGTTGAAGCTGCAGACACTAATGTGAAAAGTAATAATAATAATAATTTTTAAAGCCTTGCCTTGGCCAAATTCTCTATCATTTATATACTTCATACAGGAAGTGTTCAATATCACACATTTTACATTAAATTTGAGGCAAGGTATTTATAACAAGACCAATGCTGTAGCTTCAGTATTAAGATAAGTAAATGAATCTGGACCCAAAACTAAAGGTGCTCAAATTCAGCTAATTTTGTAAATAACTGAATTGTCCAAATAGTGTGACCATAGCATTAGATTTGGGGATCATAACCAATTATCTCTAACGAAACCCCCAGTCCTTTTGCATGAACTTCTAGCCTTGTGGTTCTGATTATTCTAGAGGACTTGTGAGGTTTTTTGTTTGTTTGTTTGTTTTTATGAGAACCCACAAACCGAAATCCAATAATATACTTCTTACCCAATTTAATAAGCCTACTAACTGTAAGTTATACGCTCATTTAAAAGAAATGGTAGTTATGATTACTTTTTAAATATTATTTCAGCACTTTATGAATTATATATATGATAGTTTGGCCAAATTGAAGGCTTTAAAATCATTAGCATTATTATTATTTTGCACTGGCATGGGAAGCATGAGCAGCAAATGTGTGCAACCATGCCTTAATGGTGATGGGTTTTGTAACTCTTAAAGTTAGATTTCTCAGTTTTAAGACAGATTTTGTTAATGGCTTTGCTCATATTATATTTTTTAATAAGAATTTTAATGACATTGTTAATAAGAGATTCTTAATAAGACATTGTTCCTCCTTTCTGGAAGAACTCCTAGTTGGTTCACCAAACTACTGCCTGCAAGGTGGGCTGACAAGTTTTAAAATTCAGTTGTAAATATTTATTCTAGATAGTCTTTATCTGAAGTGTTTTTGAAATACTGATGATGACAAAAATCTCCTTTCACTTTATAAGAGTTTAGAACTTAAGGTACACACAATAATGTAAACCACTAGCTGCTCGTTTTTTTCAGTAAAGGTAGCATTCAAGTCAAAGGTATTCAACAACTTATAACCTTTTTCTGTGCAGTATGATTAATTTTACATCTTTGGGGTGTCACAGGCTGAGAAAGCTGGCAAAAGACTACATTTTATGCTCTTATAATGCACAGTTCTCAGGTATTATGCTGAAATACTCCCAGAGTTATCCATGTTTTAGATCGACCATAATGTATTATATACAATATAAGGGTTGATTTCCTAACTCTCCATTACTTTCGTGAAAATATAGTCTAGCCGCCCTGCCTTATTTTGCAGAAGCTCCTCCACTGGGTGAGAACTGGTTCTTCCAAGAGTCATTTAGAATGCCTGAGAGAGGATTTTCTCCAAGAATGAGCAGTTCAGAGGTTCCACATGAGGTGAGGTCAGAAAAGCTTCCTGGTCAGAAGGTCCAGAGAGCAGACGCCCCACAGGGAGGACACCACATGCCCCTCTGTTTAAGAGGTCCACGTTCTCTGACCTGGATGGACAAGGTGATCCATGTACAGGGTGACACAGGCTGGTGAGTTATTGGGATCAAGCAGCTTTGCATGCTGACACTAAAGCCCTAAACTTTGCGTGTCAACAAGCAGCACTTTCTGGGAACTCAGTGATGGGCTTCCCCACAGCTCTTCTTCCTGCCTCTGTTAATCACTGAACTCTCTTTTTCTGAATTTCAGAATAAGCCATGGTTTTAACTCTAGGGTGGCCTGATAAAGGTCATCAATGGCCTGCCCTGGGATTTCCAGGTCAAAGGAAAAGAAAAAAAGAGGGGAAAATGACAATGACTGCCAACTTAATAGAGGTCTGTGACAAGTGTTATTGTTTGAAAAATAATGTTGACCTCAAAATGACCTTCAGTACAACTGTGCTCCCTGCTCCTACATAAACGGAGCCTAGACTAAGCTATAACATCTAAAGGTAGGATGGAGCTTCTTTTATCCACCACATTTGAGTTTTGCTAATATTTGATGTACATGACTGGTCTCGATCGGGACAACTATTGTCCTGATCTCTATATAAAGCAACTGGTTCACTGAGAGTTAAAGTGAGCATGTGTGACAGATTCTCTAAGAGAGGAAATCACATGTAAATCCTCAAAGACTTTGCAGGCTCTGGCTTAGTGACTGTACCTCCCAGTATTTACTACTGATAAAACTGGGCATGATGTTATTTTCTTGGAGGCATTTATTTTGTTACAGTCATTTTAGGCATCTGAAGGTCAGTATTCTTTGGAGAACTTGAAGCCAAAATGATGTGTTTTTGGGGTTTTTTTTTCCATAGCCAAATTAGATACAAAACAAGGAAATCTGAAGTTAGGGAAGGAGAAAATCACATTTCAAAGATTCAATAATCAGAATAATTTTCCTAATTATCCTGGCAGATGAAATTTTAAGACCTCATATGAGAGCAGAATATGTTAAAGCAACATGTGTTTTTTATGGTCAAATATACCATTTGACCTAATTACTAAATTTAAATATATATTTATATATAAGCTGAAGTTCAGAGATGGAGAAAGCCCTGAGGTCACATCTTACCACGTACCAGGCAAACGCTATATGATCACCCAAATTCCAGTGAGCTGTCCATTGCTGCTGAATTGTATTTTCTAAGTTGCTTATTATTTAATGTTAAAGTATTATTTCTAAGTTGCTTATTACTGAATGTTAAATTATTAAACAAAGGTCAGGGAAATAAAAACACAGTAAGTGTTCAGTAGATGACTTAGCAATCCAACAGCATAGTTTTACTAACATTGGTACTATAGTATCAGGCCATAAATTTTATATTTTCATAACATTCTATGATTGAGAAAACATGTGCAGACACAAGCACTCATTTTATTTAGTCCTCAAACTGAACCTATGAGGTTGGTATTACCATTCCATTCTCTAGATGCAGATGATGAGGCTCGGTGAGTTTAAGAGTACCCAATAGAGATTCACTCATTCCAACAATTATTGGTTGACTGCCTACAACGTGCCAAGCATAGCTAGTAAATTAACTTGAACTTAAATCTAATAACTAAATCTCCTGTTGGAAACATGGTTTCAGTATCTTCCTCAACATAGAAAAGCAGGCAGCAGCTTCTAAACTATTCGAGTTGCCATCTCAGCACTGGGCCAATCTACTACTGACAATCTGATAGCTAGAAAGCAGTGGCTTTATCTAATGCCTAAAGTACTAATTATAGACAAAAATTGTGAGATTGAGACGAGAACCACCTACCCCCTTCCCACCACAGGCCTTTCTCTGGACTTACTCTCCTCTCTGCCTGTGTGCCTGTGTCCTACTTTTTCCACTTCAATTAACTTTTCTTTGAAAAGCAATCTGAAAAAAAAGTAGGTTCTTTAAGAAAAAAATAAAAAGATAAACCCAATTTTTAAAAATTACTGAAAAAGAGAGATTTAAGCACTGATATGGAAGGATTATGGAAACTGTGGGGGAAATCTGTGTAACCCTATGGAAATAAAATTGAAAATAGAGGGGGGGGATGTGGTAATTTTCCAGCAAGATATAAATAACCAAAGTTAGCCTAAAAAAAAGAATGAAAAACTAAACAGAGCAGTAATCATAAAAAATAACTAAAAATATATCTTTAAGAAAAGCTACAGACCCAGGTAGTTATACAGATATATTTAGTCTTAAGAAACTAATGATTCATGTCACTTAATGTACTTTAGCTCATAGAAAAATGCATGAATCTCCATTTTATGCAGATAGCAATGTCTTATTAACAAAACCCAGTGGAGAGTACAAACCAGAAACTTATAAATCAGTTTTGCTTATGAACGTAGATGAAAAAATCTAAGTAAAATATTATTAATCTAATCTACCATTAAATGAAATGAGCAACAATTTGAGTTTATTCTAGGCATGCAAGGATAGCTCAATATTCTTTCAAGATAATTCAGTATAAAAATGAATATTGTTATGAATGTAACAACAGTATACTAAAATGAGATTTATCAAAATTTACCATCCATTCCTAATTTTAAAAACCTCCAAATAAAAAATAAGTAAAAGGAAATATGATAGAGACTGACACAAACCAAAAGCCAACATCAAACTAAACAGTAAAATGCTAAAGCCATTTCTAATGCTAAAGCCATTTCTATTAAAATCAGGGACAGTGCATAATGTCCACGTCAACATAATTAAACATCATTTTAGAGCTAATGTATTAGATAAGAAAAAAATAATTCATATAAATATTGGAGAATTTAAATATTATTCTTTTTTGAAGGATGTGGTTATAGACATAGAAACTCCAAGAAACCAATTTAGTAAGTTAATAGTATAAAAAAAAGAATGGATTTGAGGTAATATACAAAAGCACTTAGTTTCTCTTTATACTGGCAATAACCAATAGAATAACGTAACATAAAATAACAGATACAGACATCATTTATGAGATCATTAATTATGACAAAATATACATGAAGAAAAATATAAAACTGTACTAAAGAACATAAATCAAGACCTGAACAAACTGAATGATATACCCGGATCCTGAATGAGGAGTTTTAACATCATAAAATCTTATATTTCCAAAATTAATACGTAAATTTAATTCAATTCAAATATAGACATTTTAGAGCTGAGTAACATTTTAAAGGTCAATTGAAAGCATCCAAGAATAGCTAAGAAGACTCTGAAAAAGAGAATTGTGATATGGGACTTGCCTTGTCAGATATTAAATGTAATATAATGCTTCTGTAATAAAATAGCGAGTAAAAGAAAAACCACAAAGTATAGATAAATGATAAATGACAAAAGTAGCATTCCATTCATAAGAGAAAGTAGAGCTTATTTAATATCTATAGTGCAAATATAGTAGGCTAGTCATCTAGGAAAAAAATTCAAACTTATTTCCCTATCTCATTCTATATACAGAAATAAAATATTATTTATTTATTTATCACTAATTATTAAAGAAATGCAAATCAAAACTACAATGAGGTATCACTTCACACTGGTCAGAATGGCCAAGATCAAAAAGTCTACAAATAATAAATGCTGGGGAGGGTGTGGAGAAAAGGAACCCTCCTACACTGCTGATGTGAATGTATATGGTGCAGCCACTATGGAAAAGAGTATGGAGGTTCCTCAAAAAACTAAAAATACAGCTACTATACAATCCAGCAATCCCACTTTGGGGCAGATATCTGGAGAAAACCATAATTCGAAAAGATACATGCACCCCTATGTTCACTGCAGCCCTATTTCAATAGCCAAGACATGGAAGCAACCTAAATGTCCATCAATAGATAAATGGATAAAGAAAATGTGGTATATTTATATAATGGAATATTACTCAGCCATAAAAATGTATGAAATAATGCCATTTGCAGCAACATGGATGGACCTAGAGATGATCATACTAAGTGAAGTAAACCAGACAGAGAGAGACAAATATCATGTGATATCACTTATATGTGGAATCTAAAAAAAAAGAGATACAAATGAACTTATATACAAAACAGAAATAGAACCACAGACGTAGAAAACAAACTTATGGTTAGCAAAGGGGGGGGCGGTGAGGGATAAATTAGGAATTTGGGATTAACATATATACACTACTATATATAAAATAGTTAACCGACAAGGACCTACTGTAGAGCACAGGAAACTGTACTCAGTATTTTGTAATAACCTATAAGGGAAAAGGATCTGAAAAAAAAAAAGATATACATGTATATATAACTGAACCACTTTGCTGTACACCTGAAACTAACACAACATTGTAAATCAACTATAATCAATAAAAATTTTTTTAAAAATGAGAATGTAAGACTATAAAAATACTTATTATAACATTATAGTTGCAATTAGTTATGGTATATCCATTCTAAATAATTTTGTGTAGCTGTTTAAAGAAAAAAGTAAGATTTATATTTGTTATTTTTTAGGAATGTCCAAGTAATGTTATGTGAGAAGAGAATTGCCAAATAATGTAAAGAGTATCTTCTTATTTTTAAAAATCAGACATTATAAGGTATTTGCTTTTATCTGGGCATTGAGAAAGGCTGTTAATATGTTTCCCCTGGGAGTAAAATAAAAGAGGTGGGTATAAAGGAAAACAGTATTATCTTTTAAATATATGGATTGTCCCACTTGAAAAAATTTAATTAGAAACTAAATATATACACAAAGAAAATTTCTGGAAGATACCGAAAAGTGAAATTTGAGTATGCATAAGGGAAAGAAACTTTTCTGTTTGTACCCTTTTGTACTGTTTGAATTTGTTTTTTGAACAAGGAGCATGTATTCATTTTTAAAAATATGATAAACAAATTCCAGTGATTGAAAGTAGCTTAATGTAACCCTTAAAGGAATATTTAAATTTTAATGGATGACTCAGAACTTTTTATCTAGGAAGGATAAGTCTATTTCAAATAGATCACCAGGGCCAATAGGAGAAGAACTCATCAAAACATACCATACAGACCCATTAACTTGGTCTACCTACTCACAACTCCTTTCAAGTATTCTTGAACTTAAAAGCTTTGCTGTCAGGATTCCAAGGAAGCTGGGAGGAGAACATTTAGTATTAGAATAATAATCCATGAAATGTGGAGAAAAGAGGTTGGTAAACATATTACATACAACCATTAACACTATTCATATCACCCCACCATGTCATTTTTGTACCAGCTCGGTTAACAGATTGGAAAGAACCAGAAATCCTTATGTATCAAAATTATTTTTTGTTTACATGTCTCAAGGAAACCTAAAGTTGGTGATTGCATTTTACAAGAACACTGTGAAAAGCCATCTGTAGCTAATTTTATGTGACCAGCAAGAGGCAGATGTTGATCACACAAAGAATAGATGGCAATACTGAGAGAATAAATATTCTGCTGTTATTCCTGGGTAAGTCCAACAGGCAGAAATTACAATAACTAATAAAAGAAAAAATCAATTACTTTTATAAGTCATGCTATAATATCTGAACTGGTTGGATGTGGGGCAGCAGAAAGAAACACTTAAAAGTTATTTATTACTTGTAAGTCCTCAAGTTCAATTTTCCTCTTTACATTGTCTTAATAAATTACAAATCAAATAAATACCACTGAAGAAAAAAAAATAAGTAAAATGAGAGTTGAATGTCAGGTTGAGTAGAGAATTTTAATTGGAGAATAATGGTCCTTGTGATATGGATGACATTTTTTTTTTTTTTTTTTTTTTTTGTGAGGTATGCGGGCCTCTCACTGTTGTGGCCTCTCCCATTGCGGAGCACAGGCTCCGGACGTGCAGGCTCAGCGGCCATGGCTCACGGGCCCAGCCGCTCCACGGCATGTGGGATCTTCCTGGACCGGGGCACGAACCCGTGTCCCCTGCATCGGCAGGCGGACTTTCAACCACTGCGCCACCAGGGAAGCCCTGGATGACATTTTTAAGTAAAGTTATCACTTCCTTTCTCTCTCTCATCTCAGTCCCCAACACAAAGTGATAATTGCTTTAAAAGCAAAATACTTCTTGATACACTGATAGGTATTTTTTTCCCAAGGACTATAAGTAGCAAATTTCAACACCTGATGAATTGCTATTTCACATCTCACTTAACAAATTCGAATAGGCAGCTAAAAATCTCTTACAGGATATTCATTTATCTCACTTCAAAATGTTTGAGGTTGAAATCTGGCCCAGAAAATGGAGCAGAAAGATCAGGAAAGGGAAATTATATAACTGTCATCACAAATAATACTCTTCTTCTGGAACTGAATCATAGCATTTTCACCATGAATACCTATATTTCCTTCTCAGGAGAAATAATCATCAAAAATTTAGAAATCTAAATAAAATATAGACAAACATTGCACTCCTACATGTAATCATTGTGAAAGAGTTAAAAATATGAAAAAAATACACTACATAAGTTTTTTTTACAGAAATGGAATAAACACCTGCAACATTCATACAACAGACAGAAGATAATTGTGTTCAATTATATTATACTCCTACTCCTGAGAAAATATCTCACACTCCAGGAAATGAGTTCTGAGATCCTTCCTGTATGTGGTAATATGTCCCAGTGAGCCTTATTGTCTATTAAATGCCCTACTTTCACATAGTCTAAAAGTGAATATGCATTTTTATTGATTTTTATATACCACACCTTCAGTTCCAAACAGACTTAAGATAGTTTTAAAAGACACATAAAGTGCAACAAGACCTCATAAATTAAAAGTCTGAGCAAAGGAGAAAGGAAAATATGGATGGGAGCATGAATGGAACCAGAAATAAGGCCAAAGAAAACATGTTACAATAACATCACTCTTGCTATTCATGGGCCACAGATTTGGTGCTAAACTCTCTAGCAGTGACTGAGAAAAGGAAGACATCAAACTCTAGCATATCCTTATGAAAGGGAAAAGTCCTAATGAACCTTCAGCATTGGCTTAAATTATTTTATTTGTAATAGTAGTAAAAATACAGTAACAGAGTAGATCTAACTCAGAGTGCTGACTATAATTTCAGGTACAATGCTGAATTTATTATATATATTAAATCATTTAATTCTCATAAAATCTAGTAAAGTAAATAATACTATTACCCCTTTTTTATAGATCAGGAAACCGAGGAACAAAAAAGTTTTTTAATCTTGCCCAAGATTAAAAATACCTAGGTATAGGTATTCTAGCCCATACCTAGTAAGGGATAAAGTGAGATGTTACTAAATGTGTACCTAAACAAGGTAAAAATGCTATGGGCTTATAGTTTTTATATATTCATCCATATGAAACAAATTTGATTAAATAAAAACAAAGCTACAAAAGTAAGCCAGCTGACAACTTTAACTTTATATGATAAATGTTCTTTGAAACTGAATCCTGCTTGTAACAGTAATATGGAACTGAGTGCTAAGGTGAAAGTCCATTTACGTTTGGCATGCTACAAGTTGATGACTCAATTCTCCCTCCATTTTTCTCTAATTAGACTACTGAGAAACCTAGTTCATATGGCCTGTTGCGATACTGTTTGGCCTTCCTTTGGTGAGAAAACATCCTCAATGTGTCAAGCACACCAACGTTCTTTTAACATTCCTGGCAACTATTCAAGAACTACCACTTGGGGCTTCCCCAGTGGTGCAGGGGTTAAGAATCCGCCTGCCAAGGCAGGAGACACGGGTTTGAGCCCTGGTCTGGGAGGATCCCACATGCCGCGGAGCAACTAAGCCCATGTGCCACAACTACGGAGCCAGCTCTCTAGAGCCCACGTGCCACAACTACTGAGCCCGTGTGCCACAACTACTGAAGCCCACGCGCCACAACTACTGAAGCCCGCGCGCCTAGAGCCCGTGCTCTGCAACGAGAGAAGCCACCGTAACGAGAAGCCCGCGCACCACAACGAAGAGTAGCCCCCGCTCACCACAACTAGAGAAAGCCTGCGTGCAGCAACAAAGACCCAACGCAGCCAAAAATGAAAATAAATAAATTAAAAAAAAAAAAAAAAGAACTACCACTTGGCATCAACTCTATTGGGGGCAGTTTTCACTTATAAGATACAAATGATCCAAAATATGCTTATATTAATTTTTTTCCTAGAATGTCATTTAAATAAAAACACGATATTTAAGTATTCTTGTAAATAACTCTCAAGTTCTCTCTTTTGGGAAACACCGTTTTTGTAGAAACATATTTGACCATGTTCTTAATTTTAAAAACAAACAAATTGCTCATGTATTACTAATTTTCATACTAGACAGTTATTTCTCGTGGGAGGGACAATATAAAGAGGGCAGTATGGAATTAAAATAATAATGCTTTTGGCACTTCTACAAAAAGAAGATAAGGATCTTGAAGTTAGAGTGATGACATCACACTAATGGGAAACTCAATAAAAATTACCATGATGTTCTGGTTTGATTTGAGGATATATTTTTAAATAGAGGGAAGCCAGGTTTGGGGAAAAAAGTTTATGGCAATGAACTCAGAGATGTCAAATACCTGAATTCGTAAATCATATGTTGCTGGTTGAATACAGACCCATAGGCTGTATTTAAGCAGCTCTTGTATAGAAAGCTAAAAAGGCCAATAAGGAATTGAACCTGAAAAGGCACAATCTATCTCTATTCACAGATGGGCTGAGAGAATATTCTTTGGAAGTGTGCCATCCAAGAATGTATATTTATATAATGTCCTTAAGCTTGGAGATCAACAAAACCTTAAAGATTGATTATTATTTCATTTGTTTCCATTTTCAGTACTGTTAACAGGATACTTTCAAACAGACTTAAACAATTATAAAATGTATTATCTCACATAATAAGAAGTCCAGTGTAGGTAGAGCTTGAGGGTTAGCTGATTTAGAATCTGCAAGAAGTCTGGGCCCCATATTCTTTCCATCTTACTGCTTTGCCTTCCACAGTGTGGACTTCTTACAACAGGTTTCCCTAGGGATCAGAGCATGGGCGCCAGTAGTAATAAGGGTACATGATTCCTCATTCATATCCAGCAGAGAGCAAATGAGAGTTTCTCCCTCAGTTATGCAATAAGAGTACTTCCTTTCAGTCCTACTTGGCCCAACATAGGTCTCATTACCAAAAGAATGCCACGAGCTGATTGCTTAAGCCAGGTTACTTAACCAATTCAGGTAAGAGACATTAAATCACCATAATTGCTTTACACTAGTTAAAGCCCATCTAGGGGCCGGGCTGGGTCACATTCCCTTAAGTCACATGGGTTGCATTTTGTGGATGCCTGCATAAAATCAGAGTTCCACTGTGAAGGGGGAAGCGGGGATACGAAGCTAGGTAGACAACTGATCTGCTAGCAATAAAAACTTTTCCTAAGAATGTCAAGGCAAAACATTTAGCATGGTGCCCTGATACACCTTGGATAGACTATAGGGGGCAGTAGTGGCTCAGTTCTCAATGGATTTCTACCATGCTGTAGTGAGGGACACTTCTCCTGGAGAGGTGTTTTTCTTCAAGAGTCAAATATCACTTGCTATCAGTAAATCATAACTGGTATTTTCATCACTGAAAATCACAGCTGCTTGGAGTTGAATGCATAGGAATAATGACTTGTTCCTTTTATCAGTATCGCATTATACGGCCTCTCTGCACCTCTGACTTCACTAGCAGAAAACTGTTAGTAAGAACAGTTTATGCATTTGATTAACATATTTTTCCTACCAACCGTTTGCCTGCTATATGCTATAGAATGAGTGAACAGATACTTCTATGTAAGTATTCTATACAAAGCAGCATGATTAACATTAAACTCAAATGTTAAAAATGTTACAAAGATAAGCTAACAAACATGTAAACTTCTGATTTAATCAGGAAGACCTCTTGGATGAGTTGAACTCTAAGCTGGAGATGAATGAAGGGCAAGATAGAGGGGGAAGGTCTTCCCGATAAGCAGGCTAGAGCGGACAAAGAAAGAATGCTGAGCAGGGTGGTGACTATTGGGGAAGACAGTAGTGGATGGGAGGAAAAAAGAAAGGACCATGGGACTAGTTCACTAATAACTCACATCAGATTCTGAATTACTGGGTAATGAGAAACCTAATGGAGGACACAGAAATAAAACTAATATTTGTTCGTTGCCTAAAATGTGCCAGACACTCTGTTGGGTGCTTAATGTATTTATTTATCTAATCCTCACAAGAACCTAGCGAAGTTTTATCGTTATCATCTTCTTTCTATGGGTGAGAAAACTGAGGATCAAAGATGTTAAGTAAATTAAGATCACACAGCTAGTAATTGGCAGAAGAATTTTAGTCAAATCTGTTTACTCCAAATCCTGCGCTTTCCCACTGCCTAATGTTGTCTCTGAATCTTAGCATTCAGAATTGACCACAGGCTCTTAGAGGAAGACCTGGGAGAGGGTACCCCAATAATCTAAAAGAGGAGTGTGGTAGCTAGCAGACAGGGCGTGAATGAAATTCTTGATTATGTAGATTCAGATGAAATAATGTACAGGTTACTCACACAAATCTGTGAGGCACAGGATTCTAAAGTAACTCCAGGTTCCATGCTTGTTTAGTTGGTCAAATGATTCTGCTTCCAACCAAAATATAGAAGACAAAATGTCAGGAGTTGATTGTCACTGCTATCAAGGATAGTGATTGGGCCAAGTAACATCTGAAGGATATTGTTATGTAGCCCCATGGGTTATATTGCACAGATCTCTCTCCCTTAGGGACACAGCTAAATTCAAATTTTCTTAACATGTACTTAGTACCCAACCCACTTAAAGTTTGTTCTAATCTGGAAAAGAATTGAGTCGAATCTCCCTTTTTCTTTTATACATTAATGGTATAAGAAAGATATTTAAAAATCTAAATTATCTCAGTCTAACGTTTAGCGTCTAAACAAACCGAGTATTGTTTAAGGTCAACTGACAAAGAAAACAAACTAGAGGGTGAATATTCACATTACAGTATAGCACTCCAGGAATTAGCAAGCTCTCCCTGTCAACTTTAAGTGCACATTCAACTCACATTTTAATCTCATATCCTCTTTTGATTGCATATGTTACAGCTGAGGTTGGTTTACAGGTTTGTTTTTCTCAATAGGGAATTTCATGGCAGAGGTTCTGTTATTTGCCTTTTAAGAAAACCTCTTTAGTCATTTAAGATGTGCATGGTAAGTGCTTGTGGAATGACAGCATGTTTGTTAAATGCAAATGTAACATTTTAAATTAGTACTATCGGAAAGGAAAGAGCTCCTGGCTCCTCTGCTTTTTTGCTACATGACTCCAAACAAGTACTTTAACACTCTGAGCGTTATCAGTGATGCCTGCTGAACAGCACTGCTGTGAAGACAAACATAGTGATGAATGAAAAAACACCTTATAAATATTATTTATTTTATTAAATAAAGTTGCAATTGTGCAAATATTTTAGACACCGTGCTGTTCTACACCTTAGCCATGTCAATGAGTCAAACCTAGATAATTTACTCTGAAGATCTGACAGCAAGTAAAAGACATGTTCTGTAGTCCAATTGTGCTATAAATTCAGACTGGCAACCCTCAGAAGATTCCTTCTTTCCACTGTACTGAAGTGTAATAATAATAAAAAATGAAAAAAGATCCGAGAAACTAATACATGCTTTCTAGAATATCAGAGTTGTTTTTTCCCCTTTCCCTTATCTGTTGACATTCCCTTGAGCAAAGAAGCTGACTATTTTTTTAGATTTTTGCAGTACATCCACTCTGTACAACTCAAGTCAATGATCATGTAACTCCCAAATGAGTAAGTTTTGGACTAAAAACCAATGTCAGTGTTAAAAGTATAAGATATAAAAAAAGATCCCATTGGGGGAAGAACGGGCGGACACAAAGAAAAAGAATAATGGGGGTAGCTAAAAACTATTGCTTCAGTCTCAGCTTGGAGGTTGGGAAGGTAGGAGGAAATAGAAAAAATCAGAACGGCCATAATTCTAGAGCATCCAGCAACAGTTCCTACGATGGATTCTAAAAATGTGATCCCCTCAGATGCACATCCTCTTTCAATCCTCCATTCTTCTCAAATCCAGTGCAAGAAAGTATGTCGTCCACATTGTCTGCAAGAGCTACTTACTGTGGTGCTGGGGAACCAAAACTAAATGTAGAATTAGTCAAAGGTCCACATTGTTTGCATGCAGGTCCAGGCCATACTACAAAATCCCTACCCATGATCTTGCCCTGAATCCTGACCAATGGACACAGAAAAATATAAAGGAGGGATTGTGTATCAGAAACCTTTGGCTGCCATGGTCCTGAGATTGGCAGCTTTTCTACCATTCGCTAATGAAGTGGGCAACAAATTCAACTAGACATTAAAACAATCAAATTTAATTCGGGGGAAATTTTTAATAGAATCTGGGGATTTTATTAAATATTAAAATGGTTCTCTTGAAGATTTGTTATTGGGCTTTAAAGGCTTGACTGAGGGGCTCCCTCCCACTCTCTACCCTGAGGGTGGTTATTCTGTTCTCAGTTCATTGGGTAAGGAAATACAATAGACCATGTTCAGAGCTCAAGTTGGGAGTCATACAATCATAGGAGTGAATCCGATGTACCTACTTACTAGCTGGTGGTGTTCAGGAAGTGACTTCGCCTCTCCATGCCTCAGTTTCCTCATGTATCAGTAGACATAATAATAGTTCCTGCCTCACAGATTTGTTGGGAGTGTTGCTGAGCTCTGTGAACCATTCATATTAAACACATTCCACGTCAACAGAGTAGGAAATCAAGGGGTTACAAGTTTCGGAAAATATACCTTGCCCTGAAATCATACACCAGCGTGTGGAGCACAAAGGAACGATGTTTGGTGAGTCTCTATCAGGAGTTACTGGGTGGCTTCGATCTGTTATGGGAAGGAAACAGAAGTGACGGCCCCTCCATTTCCTGAGAAGGGCAGAGAGGACATAGGCTGCCCATATCTGCACCTCCTTGAAAGGATATTTGTCTGAGCAACAGATTGTTTAAAGTTTTTGCTTTTAACTTTTAAAGCTTTTGAAGGACTGCTTCCAAGTGTGCTTTACAAACTCTGAGCCAGCCCTTGCCTTCAGGGGGTTTGAGGGAATAGAGCTTTGGACTTTGGGGCTTAGCAGAACATTAAAGGGACTGTACATCTCTTTTGTTATGCAGCCCCCAGGCAGGGAGGATCATCTCTCATTTTAAAAAAGCTTTCATTTTTCAGGGCCCCTTGGCACCTCAGATTCATTTTACATCTGAGTTTTATAGCTGTTACTTATTTGTTTTTTTGGTAGTCTACATTTATCTTTTTTATGTTTTTGTTTTCCTCTCTCTTTTCAGGTGTTGGTTTTTGGGAATGCACTCTGGGTTAAGGAGCCAGCTAGCACACACTAACGACAAGAATGTCCACTGTAAGCTTTTTAAATTGATGGATAATAGATCAGCAGACTACATTTAAAAGTCTTTTAAAAGACTACTTTAAAAATTATTTTTCAAAGTCAAGGATACTGTACTTTAGTCATTTATTTTAACACATGTAATTTAAGAAATGTTAACACGTGGGTTGTTTTTAAATCCTTTTATCTGAGGCTCTCTAAATAAGCTTTTATTATGGTGAGCCCATGTGTCCAACTTACTGTGTCAAAAACAGAGGTTCCAAGAAGCTAACAGAATTACCCAAGGTCATTTAATAAGTTGTAGCCAATCCAGACATGGAGTCCAAAACCTTTGACCAGTGCAGGGTCCTGTGTGTGCAACAGAATGACTGAAAATTTTTTCAGACATGGAAATTTTCCCATTCCCATGCTGCAAGAGTCCATTTCAGGAATCTGGGAAAGAGCTCAAGGAATATCCATTGTTATAATATTATTTTTAATAATCCTAAGGCTGGTCGTTCACAGACCACACTTCAAAACCTGTATCTTTAAATCCAGTTCAAATCTCTAAGACAGTGAGTCTCAAACTTTGATGTCAGGAACAACTTAAACTTTTTAAAAATACTGAGACTCCCCCAAAGCTTTTGTTTTTGTAGGTCAAATCTATCAACATGTATTGAACTAGAAATCTGAATGGAGATGTTTAAAAAATATTTACATATAAATTCATTTAAAAATAATAATTCCATTACATGTTAACAAGCACATTGGTTATGAAAAATAACTATATTTTCCAAAATAAAATAAAAATTAGTGGCAAGAGTGGCAGAGTTTTACATTTTTGCAAATCTTTAAGACTGGCTTAGATAGAAAGCAGCTGGATTCTCCTATCAGCTTGTCCATTCATTCTGCTGCCATATGTTGCTTTGGGTTGAAGTATATGAAGAAAATCTGGCCTCATACAGATACTTAGATAGAAAAGGATAGACTAGTTTAGTAACCTTTATATATAATTGTGGATATTCTTCTTTGATACTATAGCAAAACTCAACAGGTGGAAGTTCCTTAAGGGTTGGTTGCAATGTGGAATCTGAAAACCTATCGGTGAACTTTTCATACTCTCTCACATTAAAATCCACTGCTCTCATTTGTATTTTGAATATCCTTTTACCTATTCTGGATTTTATAACATTATATATTATTTGGAAAATAACATTTGGAAAAAATTGTTTCACAGAGTTATGCAGATCTTCCACATTTTGACATATTTTATTACACATATTTTTAAAAATTCATATTCATTAATATCACCACCAATATTGTCAGAAAAGTCATTAAGTATTGAGAAGCTGTCAAGCTTACAGTGGCAGATATGAATGTTCCAGAATCCTAATTATCACTTGGAAACTGGAATTTTATCATTGGCAATAAATATCTAAAGTTAGAACCTAAAACCAAGGTTTACTTGGTTCATTTTTGCAAAGTGTAAAAAGCCATATTTTACATGCCAGTTGTTCTTTCACATTAAAATTGTGTTCCATGAAAAAAAGTGGCTAGTTCAGCTCACAAATCAAACGATTGCACTATTGTTTTACCTTGAGACAATCGCTGGACTTTAGTGCTTTATGAGCTCTTTCTGTTTTGTCACACAAGTTAAAAAGACATGTTCTCAAAGATCGAGATTGCATACAATTAATGATTTTTATTGCTTCATCAGGGATGTTCTTAACCGAGACTAGTTTGTTCATTCGTTTAACTGCAAGTGCTTAATGGTGAAGGATGAGTACTTGTGCAATTTGGTACTATTGCCTTGGTTTAGGCTCAGGTACTAGCAGCTTGCTTTTGCATTATCAAAGCAAATATCAACATTGCAAAAAAAGGCAAAGAACATCTTAGTATTTTCTTACAAACTAGTTTTGACCTTGCAGATCTCTGAAAAGGTCTTGAGGACCCCAGGGTCTGTGGATCACACTTTGAAAACCACTGCTCTACAAAAACAGTTTGGGGGCTTCCCTGGTGGTGCACTGGTTAAGAATACGCCTGCCAATGCAGGGGACTCGGGTTCAAGCCCTGGTCCGAAACAATCCCACATGCCACGGAGCAACTAAGCCCGTGCGCCACAACTACTGAGCCTGTGCTCTAGAGCCCGTGAGCCACAACTACTGAGCCTGCGTGCTGCAACTACTGAAGCCCACGTGCCTAAAGCCTGTGCTCTGCAACAAGATAAGTCACCACAGTGAGAAGCCCGCGCACCACAAGGAAGAGTAGCCCCCGCTCGACGCAACTAAAGAAAGCCTGCGTGCAGCAACGAAGACCTAATGCAGCCAAAAATTAATTAATTAAAAACAAAAACAGTTTGTGGGACTTCCCTGGTGGCACAGTGGTTAAGACTCTGAGCTCCCAATGCAGGGGGCCTGGGTTTGATCCCTGGTCGGGGAACTAGATTCCATATGCATGCTGCAACTGAGTTCGCATGCCACAACTAAGGAGCCCACCTGCCGCAACTAAGGAGCCTGCCTGCCTCAGTTAAGGCCTGGCACAACCAAATAAATAAATATTTTTTAAAAAAACAGTTTACTATTATTTTATATATAATCCAGCCTGGAAAATAAAAACACAAATTTAGCAGGCTGCTCTTATCTTTATTGGCTCATCTTCCCCTGAAGAGGAGATACAATGATTACCATTAAATAACCCATCATTCCCATGAAGCCATCTTTAAAAATCATGTGTCCTTCTAGAGCTGGCAAGCTAGGAAGTATGCAATGAGATGAAAACTCAACACCATTTACAGAGTGGATGATAACCCAAGTGTCAAATGATGGTTACAATGTATGGAGGGTCCACATGCTATTGTTTCACTCTTGGTCCAATACAAAATGAGGGATTATAAAGAGTTTGGGGTGAGTTTAGGTCACAGTGGCTCTTGAGGCTATGTCATCACAAAGGCAAACATATTCCTTAGCTATGCATGCACTGCATACCATAAGCCATAAGGAGAAAACCTTCACCTATTGGCATAAGTATTCTGAATATTGAGGGTTAAGGGAATTGTTATAGAAAAGATAATAATAATGTGATGCGGGAGAAAAAAGTAAATTTCCCTTTGCCCCTTAGGTGTTCATCTGCCAATGACTGGATGTTACCCTTGGATGCCTTTCTCATTTCAGGCCACAAGATGGAAAGGAGCTTCCAACTCAGAGTAAAATTTGAATAGGCTACACAACTGCCTTCTAGCTATAACTTTCTACATAGCCCGAACTGCTAAGAGCCTTCCAGTTCCTTCCATCTGACACAGTTTACCATACCCGGGAAACTTTCATATGTATTTTAGAAATTTCAGGATGCTTAATGATTTTTCAACTAGTTTTCAGCTATTATTGCCTTCAGTCTGTGGGTCACTGGTTTGGAGAGAAGGTACTGGATAACAGTGCTTTCTCATCTCCTCATTAACTAGTTGTCTGACCTCGAGCAGTTCTCCAGTCTCCCATCTCATATGTATAATGAGGGAGCCTAAACTCTAGCATGCACAAAATCCTGGAGCTGGAAGGTCTACGGAGAATAGTGTCTACTTCAATTATCTCTTTGTTAGAGCAAAAATAGCCACTGCTAATTTACCACTCACTATAGCCAAGTGTTATCCTACGTGTTTGGTTCATATTCACTCACTTAATAATTAGCTTTATGAAACAGTTCTGCTATAACATGATGCATGTGTTCCAAAAAATCACCAATCTATGCATTGAGATATAATACACAAAAACTTTTCAGTGGCATACTTTTAAAAAGAGAGAAACCTAATAAAAATGGTAGCACAGTTTTATAGATGTGTAATAGTTAAGAAATACATAATTTTACTACAATAAATACACAGTTATATAGCTGTGCAATAGTTAAGAAATACACGATTTTACTACAATAAATATAGCACTTTACCTTGAAAAGACCTGAAGCTTGCTTGTGGCGGTGAGCACCTGTACTCTCACCTTGCCACCCTATGTGCAGATAACTAAAGAAATACAGGAAAAGAGTGGGAGAAAAGATAAAGAGAGAAAAAGAACAGAGAGGAAAATACAAAATAGGCTGAGAAGAAAGGGGGAAAATTAACCAGAGGGGAGGGTGTCAGACTGTGGACAAGAGAGTGGAGTCAAGTTCTTGTGCCCCGTTCCAGACATAAAGTTTGCCAGCAACCTGTTTTAACAAGCCCTCAAGGAGATTTTGCACCACCCCAAAGTTTGAGGAGCAACACTGTTAGGCAAGGGATGATCATAATAGGCAGAGAAACTCTCAGTACTGGCTACAAAGAGTAAAAGACTGTGTGATCTAAGGAATGTTGGCTGTCAGATGATGAGAAAAAAATCAGTTTAAGCGTAAGATCAAACACAGGTCATGTCGATAAAAATGTTCTCAGCACAGAGACAGATTACTTGATAAAAATGTGTTGGTTAGGGGCTTCCCTGGTGGCGCAGTGGTTGAGAGTCCGCCTGCCGATGCAGGGGACGCGGGTTCGTGCCCCGGTCTGGGAAGATCCCACATGCCGCGGAGCGGCTGGGCCCGTGAGCCATGGCCGCTGGGCCTGCGCGTCCGGAGCCTGTGCTCCGCAATGGGAGAGGTCACAACAGTGAGAGGCCAGCGTACCGCAAAAAAAAAAAAAAAAAAAGTTGGTTATTTGACAATCTACCATTAAAAGCCAATGTTTAAATGAACATAAGAAAGCAATGATAATAAAATAGACCGAGGGGATGGTTGAAAATCATTACTTTATCATTACTTTGTAGAGTTCTGTGACTATAAAACCCCAGTTTTACCGTAAGATGGCAAGAGTAGTCACAAGCCACACCTCATGGAACACAGTATTTTCCTACCTCATCCTCCAGCACATCCAGCTGAAATATAAAGCACAAGAAATTCTGAAAACCAATTTGCCCCATGTAAACTTAGAATATGGTAGCTTTAAATGGGTTATAAGGACTGGATTATCTCTTTTGTGAATACTTCAATTAAATAATTCACTTGTAGAACCTCTTTGAAAGTTTGTTATAGAGAAATACAAAACCTCATCCGTCTTTCTCATATGTAGCTGCTGATTAGTATTATTATCAACATTTTATATCAGAAAGTGCTTTTGGCTGCAAGGGAGAGAAAACCCCAATGCAGAACAGTTTAAGCAGTAAGAAAACCTAACTAGGAGCTCAGAGGTAGGGCATCTCCAAGCTCAGCACCTTAGGGTTCCAGCTCCCTGTGCCCTCCTTTGCGCACTACCTTCATCTTCCGGCTGGCAGCAAGATGGCTCCAGCTGTCCCCATTATCACATCCAGGCTTGACAATATCCAAAGGAGAAGAGGCACCAGCTCTTTCATGCAGCTCTTTTTTAGTAGTCTCCCAGAAACTCTCCAGCAGACTTCCCCTCTTGTCTTACGTCTAGAACTGGGTGACATGCCAATTGTGGGTCTTATTGACACAATACACCCTAGATATCTTCAGCAGATCTCTGGAGATTTATTCTGTTAAGAAGAGTAGACTTTGCCGGATTCATGGAACCTTAGCATCCCAAGTATCCCTGGGGCGTTTGTCAAGTAGAGTTGGCATTTAGGCATTTTTATAAAAGTATTGAATATTGTCCCTTTTTCTGTTAATAAAGATACAGTCAGTTACAGTGAGGGTAAGTGTATAACTATGACTAGCTCAGACTAACCCTATGGGGTGGTACAGATGTTGGAAAGTCAACCACTATTATCACTACAAATAAGGATCTCCACTAACATTTACTATGTATACTTTCTATTGTGCTAGGGATTATGCTAAACCCTTTGCATGTATTATATCAGTTAAAAATGAATCCAGAAGGTATGTACTTTTATTAATTTCATGTTACACCTGAGGAAATTTGGGCTGAGGTTGGTGAATCACTTCAAATTACACATGCAGTAGATGCTGAGCTAGGACACAAGCCTAAAGACTACCACAAAGCTCAACTCCAAGGACCACTCTGCAGTATGGAGAGAACACATTTAAAATTACTTTGTAAATTTAAATGTACAATTCAAACATCAACCCTCATACACTGTTGGTGGGAATGTGAATTGGTGCAGCCACTGTGAAAAACAGTGTGGCGTTTTCTCAAAAAACTAAAAATATAACTACCATATGACCCAGCAATTCCATTCCTGGTATGCATCCAAAAAAACCAAAAAACTAATTCGAAAAGATACATGCACCCTAATGTTCATAGCAGCATTATTTACAATTGCCAAGGTATGGAAGCAACCTCCGTGTCCATCAACAGATGAATGGATAAAGAAGATGTGGTGTATATGTCCAATGGAATATTACTCAGCCATAAAAAAGAATGAAATTTTGCCATTTGCAACAACATGGATGGACTTGACAGGTATTAGGCTAAGTGAAATAAGTCAGAGAGAGAAAGACAGATACTGTATGACAGAAGCCCCCAACCTTTTTGGCACCAGGGACTGGTTTCATGGAAGACAATTTTTCCACTGACTGGGGAGGTGGGCGATGGTTCAGGTGGTAATGCAAGCGATGGGGAGCGGCACATGAAGCTTTGCTTGCTCGTCCGCCACTCACCTCCTGCTGTGTGGCCCGGTTCCTAACAGGCCACAGACAGGGGTTGGGTACCACTGCTGCATGATATCACTTATATGTGGAATCTGAAAAATGCTACAAGCTAGTGAATAAAACAAAAAAGAAGCAGACTCACAGACATAGAGAACAAACTACTGGTTACCAATGGCGAGAGGGAAGGGGAGAGAGGCAAGATGGGGGGAGGAGATTAAGAGGTACAAACTATTGTGTATAAAATAAGCTACAAGGATGTATTGTACAACACAGGGAATATAGCCAATATTTGCTAATAACTATAAATAGAGTATAACCCTTAAAAATTGTGGATCACTAAATTGTACCCCTGTAAATTATATAATATTGTACATAACTATACTTCAATTTAAAAGAGATTACAATATAATTACCAGGCAAAAGTGAAAATAAAAAAGACTATTATCAAGGAAAACATGGCATAACCATCAGCAAAAGGGAATGGAAAGATGGAAGAGGAGAAGAGATACCAAGTAAGCTTGCCCTGTTGTGTTAAATGCATCCATTCTTTCAAGCTCTAAAAGTTTAAAAGAATCTGTGTGACTTCTGTGATGTCACGGATAAGGGCAAAAGTGCCTGAAAACTGGAGAAAAGCAAATGCCTGAATTTTCAAGGAGTGAAAAAGAGTAGAGTAGATTGTGAGCCAAATAATAACAGCTGACATTTATTATGAAGAAATATGCCTGGAATTGTTCCAACAATTTTACAATGTAGAATTATTATTCTCTGCATGTTATAGATGAAATACTGAACTCATGGGGTTTCTAAAAGGATTAAATAAGTGGTTAAATAAGTAAAGTATTTAGAACAATTCCTGGCACATAGTAAAACCCTCCATAAATGTAGGCTATTATCGTTATGCAGAAATCAAAGTTCTCCTCTTTATGCCTGCAGTGTGTCATCTTTATTTAATCTATATTTATTTAATTTATAAGTATCATCTGCTTTTCTAATCTTTTTATTAGCAATATTTTACAGCAATACTGTGTATCAAAGGAGAGTGCAGTGTTGGTAGATTCATTTTGCAGGTCAAGAAACAGAGGCAAGCAAATTAAGCAATCGATGTGACATTCTTTGGTTGCGTTAGTAGTTGAAGCAAGGTTAACTCCACTAACAATAGGACACAAGGGTGCTTAAGGCTCCTCTCTATGACTCACCAGTGTCAACTACACCTGAATCCAGCCTCTTCAGCAGTCTGGGGCCTGGGAGCTGAATTCCTCAGCCGAGCTTAAATTGCCGATTTGTTATTTACTGAACTATGCTCTTTTTCTTCCCTTTGTGTTTCTGGCCGTTGTCTGCAAGTAGTCATAAAAGTTTCATATAATGACAGGTAAGGGACTAGGAAACGAGGCAGGCATATGAAATCTGACACTCAAAAGATGTACTTGTCTTGCAACATGCTTCAAACAAAGCATTTTCCTGGGCATTGAAACAATAATAGTGGAAGAAACCCAGCCCCTGCCAATAATGCTAAATTATTTGGCACAAGAGTTATTTTGCCCACCTCATAAAAATAGGTGTGAGTTTGGTGATTAGACACACTTTAATCATTCGAGAATGAAAAATTTTGCAGATTCTGAGGTGTGAGGGCAGCGGTTTTATTTATTGATTTGGACCGGAATTTAGATCTCTTTCATTGCGGGTCTCATTAGCACACAATTCCCACTAGATGGCTGCAACAAATCTCTGGAGATTTATTCTATTAGGAGGAGTGGACCACACCGGATTCAAGGACTCCTAGCTTTTGCAGGTTTCTCTGGGATGCTTATCAAGTAGAGTTGGCATTTAGTCATTTTTATAAAATTACGGAATATTTTTCTTTTTCCTATTGGTTAAGGTATTAATTATGAATTCAATTCCTTTCTCTTCCCCTAATTTTAAATCACTCTCATTGTCACCTCAAATGTATTTGTTTACTAATGCAATCGAGAATCATCTGACAAAGCAACCCATACAACCGATCCCCCGATATGTGGACACTATATGTGTGTAACCATGATCTGTACAACGCAAAATCAAAAGAGGAAAATTTAAATTTCCCCCGATGTGAATTTATATAATTGAAACCAAGAAAGTAGGTCCTTTATCAGGGAAGAGACTGTTGGGTGGTCCTACTCGTGGCTCTCTTCACCGCCTGCCCCTCAGACTGGAGGAGTCAAAGAGCTGGCAGGTAACCTGGGAGTGATGGTAAAAGCGACCTACCTACTCCTTCAACCACAGTTAAGTAATATAGTATTCCAACCCACCTAAGGCCCTTGGGTGGCAAAGGTTTATGATTGACTTTCTTCATCTATTTGTGTTGTCTCTGATTTCTACTTTTAGACACAGGGCCTTACTAGACTCTCAGGTTCTCCTGATGACCTCAGTTATCAGAAAGTGTTCCCCTGGGGCCCTCTCCCTGGGTCTTCTCTTGTCTCCCTCAAAAGTATCACCCCCAAACGACAGACCTCATCTTATGTTCTGCTTCTGCTGGTGGTTGTAGTCACTCTATCTACCGTCAAGAGTCTCTAACACCCTAGGGGAGAAAGTGAGCTTCAAATCCTTTGAGTGAATAGAAAGAAGGAAGAGATATCAAATTGAACTGGTCTAAGAGTGAAAACACCTAGCAAACATTCAAAAAAAAAACCCCAAAAAACTCACATCCCAAAGGATAATTCCCTTTAGGATATCTCCTGCATGCAGCATGATGCATTAGTGTCTATCTCCTTCCCTTCAGTTACATTACAAATAGCTCCTTTCTATTCCCCCTCCAAGCACTAGAAAGAACCAGGTGCCATGATGGCATAAATAGAGTGATGGATAAAGAGAAAAGATAATTCTTCCTACAATATTATATCACTTTAGGAATCCCTTAATGTGCATCATTGACTACAAAACAATTTGCTTTATTGCAACATTAAATGTATGTTATGTCCTTTTTCTACATATACAAACACATATGGGACAGAATAGAAGTTTCTGTGTGGGAGTATGTGCAGATTTCCTTCTTCCCCTAGTCTACCAAAAATATCCTGTAACTTCCAGGTTATTCCTCATCCCCTTCAGTCTTGTGAAGAGGATGAGTTATTTCTCACTGTCAGAGATGCTAACTTTATTTACACAATGAAGGGCTTAGAGAGAAGTGAGGTGGTAAGAGAAAGTAAGAACACTTTTTTTTTTTTTTTTTTTTGCAAAGTTCAGAGGAAAAGGTGGCAGAGCAGATGTAAAGAGCAAGGGCAATGGATAGAGAACTATATATTTGTATCCCTTTCAGCTTTCCTTGTAAGAGGCAAGTAAGGAATGGAATTCCTTATAAAGTATTTTTGGCTATTAACTGTGCTTTTTCATTCATATGTTTAAAAACAGCTTTATTGAAATGTAATTCAAATATCATTCATGTCACCATTTTAAAATGCACGATTCAGGGCTGTTTAGTATATTCACAGAGTTCTGCAACATCAGCATTATTTAATTTCAGAATATTTTCATCACCCAAAAAGAAACCCTGTACCCACTAACAGTAACTCCCTATTATCCCCACCCCCAGCCCTTGTAACTATAATATACCTTCTGTTTCTATGGATATTCTGGACATTTTATATAATGGAATCATACAACATGTGCCTTTTGTTACTGGCTTCTTTCCTTAGCATAATAATTTCAAGGTTCATCCATGTGGTAGCATGGATCAGTACTTCATTCCCTTTTATGACCGAATAATATTTCATTGTGTGGATATAACACATTTTGTTTATCTATCCATCCATTGATGGGCATTTGTTTCCACTTTTTGGCTGTTATGAATATTGCTGCTATGAACATTTGCGTACAAGACATATCTTTCCAATTCTCTTCGGTATATAGCCAGGAGCAGAAATGCTAGGTCATATGTTAACTTTATGTTTTGAGAAACTGCCAAACTGTTGCACTATTTTACATTCTTAACAGCAATATAACCAATTTTACCTTTTTACTGTCCATCGTTTAGACTATAGACATTCTAATTGGTTCATAGTACTATCTTATTGTGACTTTGATGTGCATTTCCCTTATGTCTAATAATGTTGAGCATCATTTTAAGTGTTTGTTGGCCATTTGCATATTTTCTTAGGTGAAATGTCTATTTATATCCTTTGCCCATTTTTTAATTGAAGTATTTGTCTTTATATAATCTGGATACAAGTCTCTTATCAGATATATGATTTGCAAGTATTTTCTCCCATTCTGCGGACTGTGGAAAGCTTTCAGCCTTTCACCATTAAGTATGATGTTAGCTGTGGGTTTTTCGTAGATGATTTTCATCAGGTTGAGGAAGTTCCCTTCTATTGTGTGTGGGTGTGTGTGTGTTTATCGTGAAAAGGTGGTGCAATTTGTCAAAAATTTTTTCTGCATCTGTTGAAATGATCATGTGGTTTTTGTCCTTTATTTTATAATATGGTATATTATATTAATTGATTTTTGTATGTTGAACCAGCTTGCATTCCTGGGATAGATATCACTTGGTCATGTTGTATTACCTTTTTATATGTATTTAGTTTGCTAGTGTTTTACATATATATATATATAATCCTCATATATATATGTATATATATATATTCATAAGAGATATTGGTCTGTAGTTTTCTTGTGATATTCATGTAATTTATATATCAGGACAATACTGACCTCACAGAATAAGTTAAGAAGTGTGCCCCCTCTTCTATTTGTAGGAAGTGTGTGAAGGATCAGTATTAATTCTTCTTCAAACATTTGGTAGAACTGACCAATGAAGCCATCTGGGCCTGGGAGTTTCCTGGTGGGAAGTTTTAAAATTACTAA
This sequence comes from Aethalodelphis obliquidens, assembly GCF_003676395.1. Classification (NCBI taxonomy): domain Eukaryota; kingdom Metazoa; phylum Chordata; class Mammalia; order Artiodactyla; family Delphinidae; genus Aethalodelphis; species Aethalodelphis obliquidens. Next base: position 6,384,515 of record NW_020837971.1, read on the forward strand.
TTCAGTCTCTTCACTTGTCATAGATCCCCTCAGATTTTCTATTTATTCTTGAGTCAATCTCAATAATTTATCTTTCTAGGAGATTGTCCATTTCATTTAGGTTATCTAAATTGTTAGCATGTCTTTTATATGCCATGCACAGTTTCAGGCTCTAGGAATAGGGGTAAGCAAACAAGACTCTACCTTGCCCTTATGCAGCAACTATTCTCTCATAAGAGAGGGAGACGAGAAGTAAAAAATAAGTTCTATAATATAAAATATGAGGTCAGGAAGACATTTGATTATAGAGTACAGTTTAATAGATGACAGCTTACCAACCCATTGGACATTATATTCCAATCGTAAGTTAATAAGTTAATAAATGAACATAACATGTTGGTTGGATACCTACAAGGTTAAACAGATTCTCATAATGAATTTCCTTTCATATACCAAACCCATATAATGAATAAATTTGCATATGTATTTTATTTTTGAAATTAAAGTGGTCCACAGAGATATTAATTGGTCAATAAGATAATTCATTGAAGGGAGGGACAAATCAAGTCAAAACAGCTGTTTTCTTAAATGGCTAGTTGGTGGCATTGAATCCCATCATACAGTTTATGTGAAGTAGTTTATCAGTGGTCCCCCTTCAATTTAGTCAAAATGGTGCCCTACATAGATATAGCCTTGCTGAATGGGAGGCCATCTACTTGATAGACTGTATGTACTCTACACTTGTATCATAACAATCATGATTCAGAGCTCACCTCAGGACCTTGGACAGCACGTGGGTAAGCTCTCTCATGTTAGCACATGCAAAAACATTAATTTTAATTACTAAATTATGCTAAATTCTTTATGAACACAATATCATTATCCATAATGACACTGTAAGGTAGATAATATTATTTTCATCTTTTTACAGATGAAGAAACTGAGGCTCTGAGATACAAAATCTTATAGCTAGTAGGTGGCTGAGATGGAATTTGAACACAGGAAATTTGATTCCAAGCCAACATGTTTTTACCACTGTATTATCCTCCCTTACAAGTAACAAATTATACATGTAAAACGTCTTGCTTTGTCAGTTATTCGTGGCTAACCTCACCTCCTTCAAGTTACACTCATTAACAAAGAATAATGGAGAGAACAAGTCAAAAGGGCTATCTTCTATCTAAACCACTTCTTAAATATCTACACATCCTTATCCTTGTTTGCATCCTCAGAGGCAGCATTTGCATAGACTTCATGAGAAGACACATTATGCTAAAACTTGTGATGAACTAGGATAACCCTGAAAGTAATGGGCAAAGTCAAACATTAGCAATTCCTAGACCTGCAGAAAATCTATGTGAATTTAATGGTACCCTAACCCTCTTCAACTAACCCAGCATGAAATCATCAGCTTTTTTCCATTAAAACATTTAACAAAAAGATTCAAAATACTGTACTTAATAATCTACAACATATATAAAATGGAATAAAAGTCACTCAAGCTATGTGTTTCTATATATATATATATATATATATATATATATATATAGTAGAGTGGTTCACTGCTAGTATTTTGGTCCCTTGGAGTTTCTTAGAAAACAAAGATGGGGTGACTAGAGTATTTCTAGAACAATTATGAACAGTCTTGCTGAATGAAGGCCTGCTCATTTATTGTTGCTCTTTACTTTTAACAAACTCAAAGTCTTTTATAGCAACAGAGAGGAGATTCTTTCCTAAAAATATTGAAAAACAACCCTCAGTATACATCCACCTTCAGATACTACTGGTAAGCAAATGAATCCAACTTCAAACATAAGGACTAAAACAAATTGAACAACCTGATGTCAAGCCACTTCTTGGGACTCTTATGTTGACAGTCTCACTTCTACTTTAAAGCAAATCAAACCCTGTGACTTGGTCAAGTGTATTGTGCTTCCATTGCCTGTATAATTCACAATTACCATAATAGGGGTGCTCGTTTCTCTGGCTGCATTATGACAAACACATGTGATGAATTTGTGGGGGAATGTTCACAAGCACCATCAATCATTGTCTGGAGATCTATGATCCACATATAAGATCAACGGCCTGGTGATCTTTTACTGCTGAGCGGCACCATCTATCTCCACCCAGGAATCTTAAAGATTTCTTGGATAATCGTGCAGGATCATCTTTTAAGAGGCATTATCAATGGCCTCCAACCCCCCTTTTCTTAAATTTTTAAAAATATTTATTTATTTATTTATTTTTGGGTGCGCTGGGTCCTCATTGCTACAGGCAGGCTTTCTTTAGTTGCATCGAGTGGGGGCTACTCCTCGCTGTGGTGTGCAGGCTTGTTGCGGAGCACAGGCTCTAGGCACGCAGGCTTCAGTAGCTGTGGCACATGGGTTCCAGAGCGCAGGCTCAGTAGTTGTGGTGCACGGGCTTAGCCACTCCGCAGCATGTAGGATCTTTCTGGACCAGGGCTTGAACCCGTGTCCCCTGCATTATCAGGCAGATTCTTAACCACTGTGCCACCAGGGAAGCCCTCAACCCCTTTTGACTAAAGCAAAATTGATATAAGAGAGCTAGCCAGTGAGTCTCAGAAATTAAAGGACTTATTACAAATAAAATAATGAAAATAAGCTTTTACTAACAGGTTTAGCAAAGGGAAAAAATATATATATATATATATGCTCCACAATATCTGAGGATTAAGCTAGACATGCCAATACCTACTCTGCTTATAGATTTCAGGATATAAAATGTAAATTCTGAATGCAGTAGGACTGCCTTGCTAAAATCAACCACCACTGATTTGAAAGGTGGCCTGAGAGCTGCACTTAACTACAGTGACGGAGACCATGCTTACCAAATACCCATGTGCTCTCTCTATGGTAGTGCCTTTAAAAATTATGCTGGGTATAGAGTTCTTGGGATACTCTTTTCTAAAGATCAGCCTAGGGACTTCCCTGGTGGTCCAGTGGGTAAGACTCCACACTCCAAATGCACGGGGCCTGGGTATGATCCCTGGTCAGAGAACTAGATGCCACATGCATGTCGCAACTAAGAAGTCTGAGTGCTACAACTAAAAGATCCTGCATGTCACAACTAAGACCTGGCGCAGCCAAAACAAACAAACAAACAAATTCATTAATTAAAACTGGCACAAAAACAGAAACATAGATCAATGGAACAAGATAGAAAGCCCAGAGATAAACCCATGCACCTATGGTCAACTAATCTATGACAAAGGAGGCAAGGATATACAATGGAGAAAAGACAGTCTCTTCAATAAGTGGTGCTGGGAAAACTGGACAGCCACATGTAAAGGAATGAAATTAGAACACTCCCTAATACCATACACAAAAATAAACTCAAAATGGATTAGAGACCTAAACGTAGGACCGGACACTATAAAACTCTTAGAGGAAAACATAGGAAGAACACCCTTTGACATAAATCACAGCAACATCTTTTTTAATCCACCTTCTAGAGTAATGGAAATAAAAACAAAAATAAACAAATGGGACCTAATGAAACTTAAAAGCTTTTGCACACAAAGGAAACCATAAACAAGATGAAAAGACAACCCGCAGAATGGGAGAAAATATTTGCAAACGAATCATCGGATGAAGGATTAATCTCCAAAATATGTAAACAGCTCATGCAGCTCAATATTAAAAAACAAACAACCCAATCCAAAAATGGGCAGAAGACCTAGATAGACATTTCTCCAGAGAAGACATACAGATGGCCAAGAAGCACATGAAAAGCTGCTCAACATCACTAATTATTAGAGAAATGCAAATCAAAACTACAATGAGGTATCACCTCACACCAGTTAGAATGGGCATCATCAGAAAATCTACAAACAACAAATGCTGGAGAGGGTGTGGAGAAAAGGGAACCTTCTTGCACTGTTGGTGGGAACGTAAATTGATACAGCCACTATGGAGAGCAGTATGGAGTTTCCTTAAAAAACTAAAAATAGAATTACCATATGATCCAGCAATCCCACTACTGGGCATATACCCAGAGAAAACCATAATTCAAAAAGACACATGCACCTCAATGTTCATTGCAGCACTATTTACAATAGCCAGGTCATGGAAGCAACCTAAATGCCCATCAACAGACGAATGGATAAAGAAGATGTAGTACATATATACAATGGAATATTACTCAGCCATAAAAAGGAACGAAATTGGGTCATTTGTTGAGATGTGGATGGAACTAGAGATTGTCATACAGAGTGAAGTAAGTCAGAAAGAGGAAGCAAATATCGTATATTAATGCATATATGTGGAACCTAGGAAAATGGTACAGATGAACCGGTTTGCAGGGCAGAAATTGAGACAGAGATGTAGAGAACAAACGTATGGACACCAATGGGGGAAAGCAGCGGGGGAGTGAGGGTGGTGGTGTGATGAATTGGGCGATTGGGATTGAGATGTATACACTGATGTGTATAAAATTGAAGACTAATAAGGACCTGCTGTATAAAATTCAAAAATTGAAAAAAAGAAAACACCTAAAAAAATAAAGATCAGCCTACACTTTCATTATGTATTTCCCAACCCCCTTTGCAATTAGGTTAGGGCCATATGATTAAATTGACCAGTGGGCTCTGTATGTGTCCCTTCCAGGCAGAGGCATGTAGGAGCTGGTATGCCTTCTCCATCACTCTCTTCCCCAGCGGGGGCAACCTTGAAGAACATGCACAGGTGTCATAGAAGATGGAGATCTCCCTGGCCAACACTAGGCTGTGATGAGAGTGACAAATAAACTTTTATTGTGTTAAACCCCTGAGATTTCAAAGCTGTCTGTTGCAGTTAATTACTCTGAATAATACAGCCACAAATAGATGGCATTGAGAATTCTCACCACTGAGAACAAATCTTATTTTCACTGCCAAATTGGGCATAAATCAAGAAAGAAGTTTTTCTCTTATCAAAGGAGTTAAAGAGTTCTTGCAACTATTCTAGTTCTATGGTATTGCCTTTAAAAATTATGCTGATCACAAGGTTCTTTGGGTACTTTTTTCTAAAGATCAACCTACACCTTAATTACACTGTGAGATATGTAAAATAAAGATTCTGCCCAGTTATTCCAGTCATATTAGTAGGCTTGAAGAACAACATCTAATTCCAATACCCTGGGCTACATGCCCCAGGGGCTTCCAAACTACGGTACGCCATCTCCCCTGCAAGAGCTTTAATGTCAAATACTTCCTTGATCCATCTTTTTGGGCTGGGGCCATCATATTAACTGTCTGCTTTCAAATGCAGTATGGAGGGGGTGACCAAACAAGAAGGGCAGAGGCACCCAAACTTTTAACGAGCTGCCATCCTGAGCTATCTGCCCATAAAGAATGACTTTTATGGAGAAATCTCATTGTTATTCCAGAAGGCATCTGTCACATTACCTTAGCCACAATGAGTGAAGCACAATGAAGCAACTTTTTTAGAAGAAGACCTTGGCCATAAGCTACATTTGGGTGACCCAAATGTAGCTTATGTAAGGGTTGTAAAAGACTGTCGTGTAAGTAAGAATACTGCCAGTAACTCATCGAAGGAAATCATACTCCATGAAATACGACTAAGATGTCTTGGTCAAAAATATATGTCAACTTCCTAAACCTACTCCAGATGAAGAAATCTCTATTTTAAAAGATGTCTCAAAATGTTTTCCCATTATTTGCTGAATTTGTGTGTGTCTTCTTTTCTTCCATGATGACAGTCTTACTGCTGCGTTAGAGTAGACAAAAGGGTATTCCTGACTCTGTGTGCGTGGAGGACACAACTAGGCTGGAGGGAGAGGGAACACATGTGACTAAGTATTTCCCCTTCCATTGGTTTCCGTCTTTGTGGAGAGACGTCCATTGCAAAGCACACCTGGAATCTCTGACCCCTTCTTCATCCCCAGGAAAGGAGGAATTTCTTATCTGCTTATCTGACTTTAGGAACAGGGGCTGTGGCTCTGCAGCTTAGTCCCTCCTTCCCCTCTTTTCTCTTGGGGTTTGTCTGGTTGCAGAGAAAATGTGCCACAAGGTAAGTTAGTGGCAAAGGCTCTGCCCCTGCAAGGGGAGGTCATCATTTTCTTGTGCTACCTGCTATGGATGGATAAGTTGGTCAAATTCTGAGGTTCAGCATTAGGAAATTCTCTCTGGTTACACACCTAAGTTACATCCTCCAACTCAACATTAATCAGCAATAAACCCAATACCTTAATCTTCATTTGCTTGACTCCTTTATCTCACAGTTCAGGACTTGGCATGGGGGGAGTTGTATGTCAACCCAAGACAAAAATTCACCATCCGAACTAAGGGGATTTGTGTAGAAGACAGCTTCAAAGTCCCAAATGGGCCATAAAGTATTCAGATTCTCTGTATTAGTCAACTGACACCAACTCAAGCTAGAAAGGGGAGTGGGGAGGGAATGGAGTTTTTACGTGAAGATACAACGATATTTCATTGAACTCAGGACAGAAAAGCTATTGGACCTTAAAAGGGAACAGGAAACAGGAAATGTGAGTCCAGCTGGCTTCACTCCACCTCTTATCTTGACATCCCTCAACTTGCCCGCCTTTCTCTTTCTCTGCTTCTCCAGACCGCATGGGGTTTTATATGTGTGTGCATGTCAGGGAGGTGTCCACACTGATCTCATCAATTGCAGTCATGAGGAAAAGAATCATATAGACCAATATGTCTACTGTATCAATAAATCAATAATGTAGTTATCAGCTAAGAGTTAGAAATGGGAAACAGCTGCATGAGGTTTGGGGGCTAAGAATATAGTGTAAAATAGTCAGATGGGAGAGAGGGACTGGAAATTAACTATAACAGCACTGGTAGTTGGTGCTGAGGGTACCTGTGAGATTTGGGGTCCAGTACTTAGAGACCAGTCATCCCAGCTGCAGCTGTGTCCCCAGTCATGAACAGCTGCTGATGTGCAGACACAGCCTAGGAAGAGAGTGGAGTTTAACCTGCACCGTTTTGCACCAATCAGAGGAAAAGAAGATGTTGATGGTATTTTCTCTGCTATAGGTAATGCTACCACTGTTCCCTTTTGGCTACCACTTAAATACATTCTTGTAGGAGCCCCCTGACTTGCTCTTCTAATTTGGGTCAATTGCTTTCCTGGCCTGCTACAGAATTCTTCTCCTGGGACTTCTTTTTATTGTGCACCCGAATTAGTGCCACCATTTCTTGCATCCTACAACCCCTTTTGAATTACTTTTTATCTTATTTTGTCAGAAGAAAATTCTTTAGAAGGAGTATTTTATATGTAAATTTTCTGAGGCTTTGTAGATCTAAAATTGTCTTTATGTTACCATCACTGTTAATTGATAATTTGACTGGGTTGTAGAATTCTAGCTTGAAAATTATTTTTCTCAGAATTTTGAAGGCATTGCTTCATGCCAGTTTGATTTTTATTACTTTATATAATGACTTCTTTTTCTTCCATGGAAGTATTTAAGATATTTTATCTATCCTTGAAGTTCTGAAGTTCCACAATGATATGTTTATTTATGGGTCTTTTTTTCATTCATCCTTCTCAGAATTTGGTGAGTAAATTCACTCTTAATTTAAAATAATTTAGTTCAGATTAATACTAACTTAATTTCAATACTATATAAAACCTTTTCCCCAATATATACATATACCCCTTTTTTCCTCCCTCGGTCTATTATTATCATACAAATTACATCTTTACATGTGTGAGTCCATAAACATAGTTTTATAATTATAGTTTTATAATTATAGTTTTATAATTATAGTTTTATAGATGTCTTTTAAAACAGAAGAGAAGAATTAGGAAAAAGATAATTTCAATCCAAAGATTCATGTCCTTTTAGCTCTGAGAAATTTTCTTCTATTATTTCTTTGATAATATCTTTTTTTCCTTTCATGAACCTCATACTTGTGAGATTTGCCAGCTCTCTGTATATTTACTCTTTTATCCCAACTCTTCTATTATTTCATCAATAACGTCTTTACTTTCCAAGAGGGCCTTCATGTACTCTGATTACTCCTTTTCTATAGTACTTTGTTCTAATTTATGGATCTATTATATTTTATTAATTTACATAGTAACACTTGCTCCTGAGACAAAACTCAATATGTTAAAAAAACGCATGGTGACAAGATCTCTCTCATCCAGTTCCCAGCCCTAGAGACAACCTTGTTATTAATTTTTTATGAACCCTTGAGAGGTATTTCATGACTTTAAAAAATACACGTACTCTTTAAAATACATTTTGAATCTCTTTGAAAATATAACTTCAGTTTTACTTTTCTTTTTCCATTCTCTTTCCTAAATTATCTCACATTTATTGGGGATCAGATATTCTCTTTATCTTGAACTTTTGATTTCATGATTCTGGATTTCTTCATATGATTCATTGTCCACCCACATGTAAACATGGACTAGATTCTTCTTTTTTAGGTAGCAGATACGGATTTTCTCCTGTTGCAAATGTTAACATATTTTCTTGCTCATTTTCACCCCTGAGTAGAAAAGCTGCCTAGGAGCTCTCTTTATGTGTGTTAATGGTGGTAGAGAGGGAGTAGAAGTCATCAATACAACTAGAATAAGTGGTTGAGAGTTGGTCTGTATACTGATCAGGTGAATGAACAGAGGCCAGGCAAGTCTGCTCTATGTATTTACACAGAATCCCAGTTAATGCCATGTTTTCCATCTCCCTTCTCACTCCCACATCTGCCCCTGCCAACTCCAAGTTTAGAGTCCCTCTGGGTTTTGCTTGGGAGCTCAGTTCTTTCCACACTATTGTCCTTCTTTGCATTTACACAGAACTGTTTAGGACCATAGTTCGCACCAATTTGTAGCTGTCATCAATATCTTCCACCAGATGAAACCTCTCATCTGCTAGTGGTTCCCTCTAGTACATTATCTTTGGTAAAAGTTCTGGGCATTGGTAAGTAATGCCATTCAATACACCAATCTAGCCTGTAATGGCATTTGTTTAGTAACATAAAAGTAGAGCCCATGGTGGGGATGGGTAGTTCTCTACAGAAGGATATTTTTTAATGTAAGGAGATTGTCAGTCTGTTCTTGTGGGTTTAGAGACATGTTTTGGGGGAGCCCTAGAACAGAGGAGGGAGAAGAAATGCTGTTTTTATTCATTTGTTCCTACATCTTCCTCCATTTGCCATCTGGAAGACTGGTGTTTTCCCGAGAGACATCTGGTAACCCTGTCTGTTCTGGGGTTTCTCCTTAAACAATAAGGAAGATGCACTGTAGTTATTATTTCTTCCTTATGAATACAGCATCTTGCAATGGCTGCAGCACTTTGGATGTTATCATGGTTTCATCTCCTTGGGAATATTTCTCATTTCCTATTTTGAGGTGCATTGTTTTCTTCTTCTGATAGAAGGACCTCACTCATCTAGGCTTCTAGCAACACTATAAAATTAGAAGGAAAAAAAACTTCAGAAGTGGCAAAACAGATGATTAACAGCAACGCCGTGGCATTATTAAGTTAAGGATATCATGCTGTTTACCCATTCACACATGCTTATTGATTTAATGTTTTGCAAATTTAGACCTGTTCAGTCTCAGCTGACATGCAGGTGCATATTCCAACCAGACTGATATTTATGCCATAAGTGAGAAATAACTTGATAATTTATGAGTGGTGAAACCCAAAGTCGAACAGGTTTTCCCTCAGGAAAGGAAAAAACACATGTGGCCCATTTTAGACAACTCTTTTCTTCAGTTTTTTCATTTTAAGAAAGTCCACACTGTCTGGTGGGGTTGTCGGAGGGAGAATTATGCAATTCAGTCAGCCCACGTTTTCTTTTACAAAGAGTCTCTGAGAGAAATGTGCCTGAGTGACGGATTTTTTTTTTTTTTTTTGCTTGCTTGCTTTTTCTCTACGTCTGTGCAGAGGCTGGACCTACGCTAATAAGGACAGCCTGGGAGTTCAGCGGCCACATTTGGGATGTCCAGGGGTTGTCACTAAGTGACTGGCCCATGGAAATGATATACTGAGGGAATAATTAGTAAAATAGGTCCTGGGCAACATCTGATATGAGCATCTCCCTTTCTTATATGCCCCGTGTTTGACAAAATAGCTAGAGATATCTGTTTCTTTTTTTTTTTTTCTTTTAAACTAGGGATATGAATTTGGTTACAAAGGGGCAAAGGAAGTTTTTCTATTAGAGAGAAGGGCACGTATCAGTTTGGGGAGGAGAGGTTAGGGGAGAGTTGCTTGAAGGTCATCTTGGAAAGACACCCAAACACACTTGAACACAGGCATACATACACGCTTGCACATGTACTCATGCTCTCACATATGTGCTTAATGATGAGAAGGATGGGGAATTCTGAAGGTAAAAAAACGGGGCGCCAGCTCGTCAGTCCCCTTCTCCACAACCTGGCTCTTCTTTCGTTTGGAGAAGTCTGTGGCCGCTCGAGTGCCCCTGAGCCATAAAACGGATCTAAGCTTGTGTCAAAAGCTGCTTACCCTCACAGCAGCATGGATCCTTCAGAGACCATGGGCTTCAAGGCAAGATATAAGCTGCTCTGGCTTTGTTCTGCCACCATCATGGAGACAGGACCGGAAGGCAGGAAGTTGATTCAAAGACTAAAGCTGGAGAAGTGGGGAAATAGGGGCATGCAATAGTCACTGGTCCACAGTAATTCTGGAAAGCAGGCAGGCACGTGTTAATTTCTTGTGGAAGCCCAGTTCCGCTCCTTGGGAATGATTTTCTGTTGTTTTTGGTTCTTAGTTTAAGCTTATGGTGCTTCCATCAGAACAGTTCTCTTAAATATTCTGTGAGCTCTCCATGAATTCAGTCCTTTTAAGAAAGCCACAACCTCAAATCTCTATAAGATAAGCTCTCTTCTACCTTAGAGTCCTTATGAAGCTGCTGTGTGACAATCCCTTAAGATTCTAAAAAGCCCCATTGCATAACAAGAGTCTGTGAGGCATGCTTTAAGATCTTTAGAAAAACTTTTGCCTATTTGAAAGTCTCTGAGGTGCCATCTTACATCTTCTGAGGTTTTATAAAAGGATCCTAGTGGCCCATCCTAGATTTGGTCTTTGCCTGGAAGCCGTTTCCTAATTTGAGAGTGGTCTGCCATCTTAACAGATTGAGAAAAGACATCTTTTATGTTCAAATCTAAAAAGGCCTGGCTTCTTTATATTTCTTCCAATTTTCCTTGAAACTGAACAATTACTGTATTCGTTTTTTATTTCTGTGCAACAAATTATCACAAACTTAGTAGCTTAAAACAACACAGATTTATTATCTCAGAGCATATTTTAGCTGGGTCCTCTGCTCAGGGTCTCCCATGGCTAAAATCAGGCAGCTGTCATCTAGAGAAAGATCTGCTGGCAAGCTCCTTGAGGTGATGGAAGAATTCATTTCCTTGAACGGTGTAACTGAGGTCTCTATTTCTTCCTGCTTTCAGCTCCTAGAGGACACTGTCATGTCCTTACTCTGTGGCCCTTCCAGAACCTTCTCACACTTCAAATCTCTTCACAGAAAGGGACCACTCCCTTTTAGGGGCTCACCTGGTTAGGTTAATCCCACTAGGATAATCTTCCGTTGATTAACTCAGAGTTAGCTGATTAGGAACTCTAATCGCATCTGTGAAATTCCTTCTGCCATATAATATAACCTAATCACGGGTGCCACACCAGGAGGTGGAGATCATGGGGGGCTGTCTTAGAATTCTCCCTGCCACAGTCATTTTTGGTTCATCTCTCCTCTCCCATTTCACCATAGGTAGCTAAAACCCCAAGCAGAACCATCCATGCTCTTCATGGAAATTTCTTTGCTCATCATCAAGTTTATTATATTTTCCATTTTCCACATTCAGTTACTGCATGAAAAGGGCCCCCTTTTCTCCAGCTTCTAGTTATTTTTACTCTTTCCTTTAGCTCTTACTGAAAGTTTCCTTGGAGGGTTTTAGACTTCCGCTAATGCTTTTTTCAAGCTCCTTTACGTTTTTACTAACATGCTCCTTGTATCCCCTCCAGCTACCATGAACCATGAGATGCCAAAGCCGATGATATGTTTTGGGGTTTTCTTATGGCAGCAGTACCAAAATCAAGTACGAGTACCAAAATACGCATCATTTATCCACAGTTGTATAGCAAGCCACTCTAAAACTTAGCTTACAGCAACAATCTTTTTTTTTTAAGCTCACAAATCTGCCGGGAGAATTCTAGACATAGGTCTGTGTTTATAAACCAATTAACACATAAGATGAGATGAGATTGCTCTGTTAGCTTAAAATTCTCTGGGCTAGGGGTTCTACTTTTTAGCCATTAAAAATTAGTTGTTTGGACCAAACTTCCCACTGAGAACTAGGAAAGCTGGAACACATACACACACACACACACACACACACACACACCCCAAGGCAGTAAAAATGTGTGGGGAAACATCTTAGGGAGAGGGAGGAAGCCGAAAGAGGTGAGTCTGGCATTTGGTGCCACTGTCCTTTCAAGAGACATGGCATTCTTACAAGCAGTAAATGAGAAGCTGAGCAGAACTTTAAGCAGACATAGGTCTAGGCGGCAAAAACTGAAGCTCAAGGCTTTCTATAGAGCAGGAATCTATTTATACAGGTGAGCTGGGACCCCAAAGGGATATACACTGGAAGTACAGCCCTGCCAGATACTGACATCTAACTTCTAAACATTTCAATTTCTGGTTATAAGGTGATCTGGAGGCCCTAGCTCAAGACCAGATTCCAAAAGTAAAAGAAAATTCTCACTGAAGGAAGATAACATTATCTAGAACTTCAACTTCCTCTCCATTTTTTTTTTTATATACAGTGTCTCGCATCCAATCAAAACTATTTCGGCATTTGAGAAGATAGTACTTAATCAAAAGCCAAGATAATAAAACATATGATAGATATTTATTATTTTGCCTGATGGAGTTATCAGACATGAACTTCAAAATAATATGTTCAAAGAACTAAAAGAACAAAACAGAGAATTTCAGCAGAGAAATAAAAAGAATGAAAGAGACACTTTAGCTGGTAAATCCTCATATTAATAGTAACTGATATTAAGAACTTGATGATTAATACACTTGACGCAACTGTCATACATAGAAGAGTATGCCCAACAACTGCAGCACCATTTATCTAAATTGGACATATGCTAGTTCATCAGCTACTCTAACAAATTTCTTAAGATTAAAATTAGAGAGTATATTCTCTGACTACACTAGAAATAAGTTAGATATCCATAATAACACAACCACTGAAGAAAACTAGAAAATTCCCATATGTTTGGAACTTCAACAATATACTTCTAAATAATCCATGTTACCCAGAAGTAATCAAAATGGAAATTAGAAAATACTTGACCTGAATGATAATGAAAATTGAACATAGTAAGGTTTGTGTGATGAAATGAAAGCAGTGCTTCCAGTAAAATATATAAATGTCAACATACATATTAGACAAGCAAAGGGTCTTAAAATCAGTGATTTAAGTACCCATCTCAAGAAGTTGCAAAAATAAAATTAAATGAAACCTAAAGTAAGTAAAAGCAGGGAAATTATAAAAGCAGAAATTACTTAAAAAGAAAATAAATAGAAAAGAGAAATTAACAAAGCCAAAAAATTATTCTTTGGAAAGACTATGAACGTTGACAATACCTTGGCATGACTAATCCATGAAAAAAGAAAGAAGGCAAAAATAACCAATAATAGAAATGAAAAAGGGATATTACTACTGGTCCTCTGACAATAAAAAAGATAATATGAGGATATTAGGATTATGATGAGAGATTTGTAATTTTAGATAAAATGAAAAAATTCCAAGAACACATTACAACTGACACCAAAAGGTAGAAACTGTCCAACTGGTTCTAAAATCTATATGGAAATGGAGAGGGAGGAGGGGGAATTGGATGAAAGCAATCAAAATGTACAAACTCCCAATTATAAGACAAATAAGTACTAGGGATGTGATGTACAACATAATAAATATAATTAACACTCCTGTATGTTATGTATGAAAGTTGTTTAGAGAGTAAATCCTACAAGTTCTCATCACAAGGAAAAAAAATTGTTTTCTTTTTCTTTTATATTGTATCTCTATGAGATGATGCATGTTCACTAAACTTATTGTGGTAATCATTTCATGATGTATACTAGTCAAATCATTATGCTGTACGCCTTAAACTCAAACAGTGCTGTATGTCAATTAAATCTCAAAACTGGAAGAAAGAAAAGGTAGAAATTGACCAACGGGTTCTAAAATCTATATGGAAACAGGGAGAGCTAATAATAGCTGAGATACTTTTGAAGAAAAAGAACAGAGTTGGGAGGAGGCACACTACTGAATATCAAGACTTGTTCTAAAGCTGTTACAATTGAGATGGTGATACTGGCACAAGGATAGACTAGTAGAGAACTGGAAGAGAAAAAAAATCCAGCAAAAGACCCACCCACATATGACACTTGACTTATGTAAAAGGGGGCACAGCAGAGACGAAGGGAGAAGACGGTCTTGCAGCAAATGGTGCTGGGGCAATTGGACACCCACATCAAAGAGAAAACTGAAAATAAAATGCAGAAAATAAAATTTGACTGTTCCCATGATCATGACAGGAAAAACCTCTAAACAAAAACACAGGAGTATATCTTCATGAAGTGAGATTGGTAAAGATTTCCTAAATGGAACACAAAAAGCACTAGCCATAGAAGAAAAGATAAATAAATCAGAATAAATTAAATTTAGGAACTCCTGTTCCTAAAGTAAAAGGAACCAATAGGAGAGTGAAAGGCAAACCTCTTCCACTTTGTGGGAGAGGATGTTTGAAAATCATATAACAGACAAGGGACTTGAATCCAGAATATGTAAAAATAATTTCTATAAATCTATAAGAAAAACATAGATAATCCTACAGAAAGATAATCAGATGGCCAATAAGCATATGAAAAGGTGCTCAATTTTATTACTAAACAGAGAAATATGCAAATCAAAACCTCAATGAAATACCACTACATACCCACCAGAATGGCTAAAATTACAAAGACAGACAATATCCAGTGTTGGTGAGACTATGGAGCAACTAGAACTCTCATGCCCTCTGGGGAGTGAAATTGGTGCAATCATTCTGGAAAAATGTACATTACATGTATACATATCTTATGACCCAATTAGTCCTCTCCTAGGCTTACACTGAAGAAAAATGCTTACTTATATGAGCCAAAAGACACATATGAGAATATTCACAGCACCATTTTCTGTAAGAGCTAAGAATGAAAGAACCATAAAAACCAAAGTCCTATGAGCCATCATATGATACATACCATGTATTTTAATCATATAAGAACAAAGAACATGGAGCAATGACAATTAAGGTGCAACTGCCACACATCATGGATGAACTTCACAAACATAATGTCGGAGCAAAATGTCACCCTCCCCCCAAATATATATACATATATTGTGTGTGTGTATATATATATATATTTTACACATGTATAAGTTGGTACCTAGCCAGAGATGTCAGGGAACCCTCTGCTAATCTCTGGAGATTTCTCTTTACAACTTCCTCCTCTATGATACTCTGCTCCACAAATCCCATTCCATTTTAGCCTGCCAGAACCCACAATGAAACCTTCAGGCTCTGTTAGGGTTCCCCCTGGAAACAGCTGCCAGGGAAGCTGGGGCAATTGAAGGGTTCACCTCATTTGTTTGTCTCCTTCCATGGATAAGAGTCTTGCAACGGCCTGTTATCTAATGTCTAAAAACCACAGTTTCATATATTTTCCCCAGTTTTCTAGTTATTTACAGCAGGACCACAGTAATAGAAGTGCAAATATTTGGATTCCACTCCTGGAAATTCTGATTCAAGGTGAGACCCTGGTATCTGCATTTTGAAAAAAGTATATAAAAGTGATTCTACAATGTAGTTCTCCAGTTGTCTATGATGAGAAGAAGGCCATTGTCACTAACTGACAGGCCTACGGTTCCTTATTTGAAATACTGACGGTCACATTTACACACACTAGTTGCATTTAAAAATTAGCATATATTATCATTTCAGTTAGTAGGTATTTATATATGTATGTTATTTTATCTCTACTGGGCATTCTGACTCTATGAATTTGAATTCTGAAGTGAAAATATATTCACCATTTTAAAGTATAGAATCAAGCTTTGTTGGTGTGTATGCTTAATTATTTTAAATCATGTTGGATATCCCTTTACAAATGACATCTCTGTTCAAGGATTTTTAAAATGTATTGATCTTTTATCATACACCATGGTTAAGTGGGGTTTCTCTCATGAATGCAAGGATTCTTCAACATATGCAAATCAATCAATGTGATACACCATATTAATAAACTGAAGGATAAAAATTATATGATAATCTCAATAGATGCAGAAAAGCTTTCTATGAAATTCAACACTTATTTATGATAAAAACTCTCCAGAAGGTAGGCATAGAGGGAACCTTCCTCAACATAATAAAGGCCATATATGACAAACCCACAGCCAACATCGTTCTCAATGGTGAAAACTGAAAGCATTTCCTCTAAGATCAGGAACAAGAAAAGGTTGCCCACTCTCACCACTGTTATTCAACATAGTTTTGGAAGTTTTAGCCACAGCAATCAGAGAAGAAAAAGAAATAAAAGGAATCCAAATCAGAAAAGAAGAAGTTAAGCTGTCACTGTTTGCAGATGACATGATACTATACATAGAGAATCCTAAAAATGCTACCAGAAAACTACTAGAGCTAATCAATGAATTTGGTAAAGTAGCAGGATACAAAATTAATGCACAGAAATCTCTAGCATTCTTACACACTAATGACGAAAAATCTGAGAGAAATTAAGGAAACACTCCCATTTACCATTGCAACAAAAAGAATAAAATACCTAGCAATAAACCTACCTTAGGAGACAAAAGACCTGTATGCAGAAAACTATAGGACACTGATGAAAGAAATTAAAGATGATACAACCAGATGGAGACATATACCATGTCCTTCGATTGGAAGAATCAACTTTGTGAAAATGACTCTACTACCCAAAGCAATCTACAGATTCAGTGTCATCCCTATCAAGCTACCAATGGCATTTTTTTTCATAGATCTAGAACAAAAAATTTCACAATTTATATGGAAACACAAAAGACCCCAAATAGCCAGCGCAATCGTGAGAAAAAAAAGCGGAGCTGGAGGAATCAGGCTCCCTGACTTCAGACTATATTACAAAGCTAAAGTAATCAAGACAGTATGGTACTGGCACAAAAACAGAAATATAGATCAAAGGAACAGGATAGAAAGCCCAGAGATAAACCCACACACATATGGTCACCTTATTGTTGATAAAGGAGGCAAGAATATACAGTGGAGAAAAGATAGCCTCTTCAATAAGTGGTCCTGGGAAAACTGAACAGCTACATGTAAAAGAATGAAATTAGAACACTCCTTAACACTATACACAAAAATAAACTCAAAATGGTTTAAAGACCTAAATGTATGGCCAGACACTACAAACTCTTAGAGGAAAACATAGGCAGAACACTCTATGACGTAAATCATAGCAAGATCCTTTTTGACCCACCTCCTAGAGAAATGGAAATAAAAACAAAAATGAACAAATGGGACCTAATGAAACTTAAAAGCTTTTGCACAGCAAAGGAAACCATAAACCAGACGAAAAGACAAGCCTCAGAACGGGAGAAAATATTTGCAAATGAAGCAACTGACAAAGGACTAATTTCAAAAAATATACAAGCAGCTCATGCAGCTCAATAGCAAAAAAAACAAGCAACACAATCTAAAAATGGGCAGAAGACCTAAACAGACATTCCTCCAAAGAAGATATACAGATCACCAACAAACACATGAAAGGATGCTCAACACCTGTAATCATTAGAGAAATGCAAATCAAAACTACAATAAGGTATCATCTCACATCGGTCAGAATGGCCATCGTCAAAAAAATCTACAAACAGGGCTTCCCTGGTAGGTAGTGGTTGAGAGTCCGCCTGCC
>NW_020837971.1:6402585-6520417 GCF_003676395.1 Aethalodelphis obliquidens
AAAAAAAAAAAAAAAAATCTACAAACAATAAATGCTGGAAAGGGTGTGGAGAAAAGGGAACCCTCTTGCACTGTTGGTGGGAATGTAAATTGATACAGCCACCATGGAGTACAGTATGGAGGTTCCTTAAAAAACTAAAAACAGAACTATCATATATGACCCAGCAATCCCACAACTGGGCATATACCCTGAGAAAACCATAATTCAGAAAGAGTCATGTACCACAATGTTCATTGCAGCACTATTTACAATAGCCAGGACATGGAACCAACCTTCGTATCTATTGACAGATGAATGGATAAAGAAGATGTGGCACATATATACATTGGAATATTACTCAGCCATAAAAAGAAACAAAATTGAGTTATTCGTAGTGCGGTGGATGGATCTAGACTCTGTCATACAGAGTGAAGGAAGTCAGAAAGAGAAAAACAAATACCATATGCTAACATATATATGGAATCTAAAAAATAAAAATGGTTCTGATGAACCTAGGGGCAGGACAGGAATAAAGACCCAGACGTAGAGAATGGACTTGAGGACATGGGGAGGGGGAAGGGTAAGCTGGAGCAAAGTCAGAGAGTAGCATTGACATATATACACTACCAAATGTAAAATAGATAGCCAGTGGGAAACAGATGCATAGCACAGGGAGATCAACTCGGTGCTCTGTGACCACCTAGAGGGGTGGGATAGGGAGGGTGGGAGGGAGACGCAAGAGGGTGGGGATATGGGGATATATGTATACATATAGCTGATTCACTTTGTTATACAGCAGAAACTAACACAACATTGTAAAGCAATTATACTTCAATAAAGATGTTAATAAATAAATAAATAAAATGTATTGATTTTTTTTTTTTTTTTGCGGTACGTGGGCTTCTCACTGTTGTGGCCTCTCCCGTTGCGGAGCACAGGCTCCGGACGCGCAAGCTCAGCGGCCATGGCTCACGGGCCTAGCCGCTCCGCGGCATGTGGGATCCTCCCAGACCGGGGCACGAACCTGCGTCCCCTGCGTCGGCAGGCTGACTCTCAACCACTGCGCCACCAGGGAAGCCCTGTATTGGTCTTTTAAGAAAATCGCTGAGCTCACTTACATATGGATTCTGTAATGTGTAGCAGGTTTTAGATTATGCAAACACACACACTATAACTTGCATACACTTAGGTTTTTAAATATTACAATAGCATTAATAGCTAATATTTATTGAGCACTTATGTGCCAGGTACTGAACTAAATTCTTTACATTGATTATATACTTTGAATTTCAAAACCACCATAAAACGTAGGTCTTGTCATGATCTCCTTTTATGAGGTTGCTATCTTGCCCAATGTTAGGCAATGAAAAGGTGTACAACCACAAGTCAGCTCAAGTGTTTGAGATTTCAAACTGTGCTTGTAAATACTATGCTACAAAATCCATGCAGAATCAGAAAAATTCCCCCAATATTTTGAATTAAAGTGAAACGGTGAAGGAATTTTGAGCAAACTTTCTTTTCTCAGATTAATAAGATTTTTAAGTTTACCTCTTTTATGGAAAGAAGTAGAGTAAAAAATTGGCAAATGGGAATTTTTCTAATGATAACCCTTTTCCTTCAAGTAAGCAATGACCTTTCAAGTCAATATTTACTATTATTGATTGAAATCTAAACATACAGTTAAGTTCAACTGAAAAAGGAAGTTTTGCCATATCAAAGAACTTTGATACAGATAAAGAAGAAAATGATTAATCCTGGGGGAATCAGAACTTTGCTCCCATGTTTACCTGCAGGTGAACGGCAGCAGACACTTTATCAAAGAGTCATTAAAAGGAATCAGCAATTTCAGGAATCTCTTGAATCAATGCATAGCTCTCCCCTTGTTTATAAAAGCCTATTTGTCCCGTGCAGACTGGCTGCGTTCTGTGCAGACATCTCACAGTACCACACATTCTCTGTTCAATAAAGCCATAAAGGCTGAACTCAAAATAGTTCAGCCATCAGGTAAGGTATTGTCCCATCTCCAAAACAAAGTCTCTTTTATTAACTTTCACTAAAAACAGTAAGGCAGTCTGTGCATATGTGCATCAGAGACTGCCATAAAAGGAAAGGGCAGGGGATAATTTTCTATTATTTCTGTGTCCGTTCTTTGTGTTTTTTTTTTAAGATACACCACCTTCCTCTCCTTTGCCCTTCCACACCCTAAAACATTTGCCTGTTTCATAAAACTCAGTTTAAAGAAACTTAGGTTAATTGACTCCACATGAATAGAAATGGTATGCAGGTTTCTATAATGAACATTTAGGATTGCTCATCTTCTTCACCTCTTACAGCAATTGCAAAGTGAGAGACACACCGGCCTGGAAGTCTAAGGAGCACCTGTTTCATTTACTCATGATATAACTTGAGCTGCTGCAAAAATTGCTTTTGCAAAAAAGATGAAAAATGATAAACAAGCTCCTCTTCCCAGAGCCATAGTAGCTTATCCATAACTATCACTTCATAAACAGTTTCAATCCAAGTCTCATCTTTTGGTGTCTCAGAGGAAAGCCTTGGAAACATGGTAGGAAAATGCATGCTTTGGCTCAAACTACTTGGACTTGGATCCCAACACAACCACCTACTAGCTGTGTAATCTTGAGCAAGTCACTTACCCATCCTGCGCCTTACTTTCTTATTGGGGAGTTGGGAACAATAACAGTACCTGTCTCATGAGTAGGCATTTTTTTGGGAAAAATTCAGCCATTTTTTGACTGTTCTCATGGTTATTGTGGTGATGAATTCTCTCAATACATATCAATTTATTTGAAATAGGATAGACACTATCTGATAGTTAAGACATCTCTGGATCAACCATATTTGCAATATATCCTAGCTAATTTCATCCAGCCTCAAGACTCTTTACAAATCCCTCCTATATACAGACTCTTCCATAACCAGGTCCTTGTCCAAAAGGACCTCATGCATATTCCTCCAAATTCCAAAATTACTGTAGTTGTTGCCTGGCTCGCTGTTGTGGTTTATCACCTACTGTTTTGTATTCTCAATTATACTTCTTTTTATTTATGAGTTTTCTTCCTGACAAGACTGTGAGCTACTCAAAGGTAGAAACTTTAATAGTTCTCTGACTCCTCTCTTAAGCTTAGCAGCAGCAGCACCTTCTCATCATCATATCTCCTCTTATCTCTTCAGCTAAGGCAATCCCCCAAAGGGCTGACAGCACACTCAGCAGCTGGGGTAACAAACCTTCATTTCTGATGGGGGCCTGGGTGGTACATCAGAACATCCATTATAATATTCAGGACAGTGTTAGTATAATAACCATAGAAGGTAGGGCCAGACCTTCCTGCACTTGGGCAGAGATTTTCTATCTGTCCTCTGTGAGAGTGTTGGGTGCAGATTTTCCTAGGGAGATGGATTGGGTGACCTCTGAAGGTTGACCTTATTTATTATCAGCCTACGTATGAATCGATAGCAGTTGAGAGGCTTCCTTGGGCAAATAATGATTGCCCTAATGAATCAAAATGTCAATGCTAACAAAACCTAAGTATCTGTTTGAGCACCCCTGTTCAATTACAGGTCCAAGGAATCCACCAATGATTCCCTTCCCCAAACCACACTCAAGAGAAGCTGAAGAGGAGCTCGGAGCTGGCTCTAAACCTCTAAAAAACAAAACAAAACAAAATAAAAACTATAAGAAACTCTTGAGAAACAGAAGGTGGTTAGGTCTAGGGTGGGGTAGATGATGAGGCATGCTCTAAATGGGGATAGGCTGGCAGGGAATTTTCTAGTTGTGTTCTTTTCTGTTCCCAACATTCCCTGAGCAGAGATCATGGCCTTCTCTGCCATAACCACAGAGCCCTTAAGATAGTATCTTAGAAGCTCTGGAAGCTGCAGAGATAAAGAATATCAGGTCTCAGGGCAGATGAGCGGGCAAGCACCTGAGCAACCTGCTCTTCCTCAAAGCACCCTCAGCAGCGTTAGCAATGGCATCCTTGGGTAAAAGCAGTTCCTGGGAAGAGGGACCGAACTCCCAGGGTAGAAAGGATGATGCAAGGGTGACTTAATCCTGGATTTCAGCACGAGGGTCTCCTCACCACGGGTCATTTCCCCAAAATCATTTGGTATAGAACTCACCATCTTCTAACTCACTTGAGGAAATGCTAGCCAGGGTCTAATAAGCTTTTGCCCTTCCCTCCAGGTAGACACCACTAGCTGAATATATAAGCCAGGGTTCCAGCGGAAAATGGTGGCATATTCAACCTGATAATTTGAGAAAACTTTAATATTAAACTATTTATAGTTATGTAGGCAGTGTATAGTGCTAGCAACAGACCTGAAAGGAGTTAAGAGATATTAGAATCCCAAGGAGAAAGTTGGGATTCTGATCTTCAGTCAAGGACACTGCCAACACCATAGGGAGCAAAGTGAGAGAATAAATACACTTGACCTCACATTCTCCCCTCCCACCATTCTCCTGATGGTTCTTCCCAGTGGCTGAACCCAATAGGAAGCCAGAGGGCAAGGGAACCTGTTGATGTTGTCTGTATAGGTCAGCCGTAAGGGATACTGAGCAGGGTGGGAACAGATGGTGAGTGGATCTGGAGGGATGAACGGAAGACCTCCAGAACACAAAGTTAGCTGATGATCCCAAGGAACAAATAATGAGATATCTTACAAGGACAAACACTATACAATGAAAACAAATACTGAAAAACTTGCACCAAAAAAGCAGAATTAATGTAACAAAGATTTTAAATGAATAAAATTCAGAGATATGGGCTTCCCTGGTGGCGCAGTGGTTGAGAGTCCGCCTGCCGATGCAGGGGGACGTGGGTTTGTGCCCCGGTCTGGGAAGATCCCACATGCCGCGGAGCGGCTGGGCCCGTGAGCCATGGCCGCTGAGCCTGCGTGTCCGGAGAGCAACGGGAGAGGCCACAACAGTGAGAGGCCCACGTACCGCAAAAAAAAAAAAAAAAAATTCAGAGATATAAGGAGGAATATTAGAAACATTAAGCAGAGGAAAGCAGTTATGAAAAATAGGTAACTGAACATACTGTGATGGAGAATAATACAATAAATGGGTTTAACAGCAGAATGATTATAGTCAAAGAACAAATTAGTGAGGTGGAAGACCTTCCCACAATTTTGGGTGTCCAACCCTCCCTTGGGTCCCTTGAGTCAAAGTAAGTTGCCTCTCTGCCTAAGCTAATTCTGTCACTGGCTACCACACTAACATACTTTAACACTGCAAAGCTTATTGTGACTAACAAATGAACGTAGATTATGAAAAAGAAAATAGTACTAAGAGCTAACATTTATGGAGGGCTTACTCTGTAAGTACAGCACCGTTTTAAGTGCTGTAAGTGTCTTAACACAGCCCTCAACAATCTTAGGAGGTAGGCTTATTCCCTTATTCCTATTTTACGTATGAAAAAACTGAGACACAGAAAGGCTAAGAAACTTATCCAAGGTCACACAGCTAGTAATTAGCAACGTCAATATTCTTAACCATTGTGACATGTTGCCTTATATAGAGTAAAACACTACAGGTATGTAGAGCATTATTATCATTTGGAAGAAATTAACATAAGAATTAGTGTCCACGTTACTGTTATTAAATAACTATTCTGAGATATGGGTTTGTTTTTTTTTAAATCAGTATCTCATATAGAACCTTTCAAAAACTATTCGTGACATTTGGTACTTCTAACCTATGATTTCAGTTCTCTGACTTTAAATACTTCTATTACCTGAATCCAAATTAACTTTTACAGTGGCCCCAGTTTTTAGGGATGATTGCTCTCAGTATTTTGGCTTATACAGCTACAGAGCCACATACAGTGTCTGTCTCTCTGTTATGCTCCCAAAGGAAGAAATGTTCATATTCTGATGTTTTATTATCAGGCAAGTCAGTAAATGATCTACACAGAGTTCACACGATATTCATAGAATGTGATCACATCATCTGAAATACATTCAGAGTCTCACTATTGAAGCTGTAAATCAAAAGCACAACACTTGTGCTGCCTGGTTCTCCTTGCAAGAGTATCTCTAAATTCATGTTAAACATATAAACGACTTTCTCAAGATTAGCAAATCAGATTCTGGTGAATCCCAATGCTTATCGAATTTATTCCCAGCAGAGGTTGGAAAGTTGCAAATTAAGTTTTCCACCCCTTCCTCTTAGCCCTCCCTGCAGAAGAATGAAGGAGGGGTCAACTTTTTGTTAAAGGAAGTACTCAAGGGAGAGAGGCTTTTTCCTTCAGGCTATTCACTCCCTGGTGTCTGGTTTCCTACAGAGTGCTAAATATTGGTGGAAATCTGTTAGATGGAGTTTGTGCATTGGGCATCCTTGTACAAGGAACAGGAAATGAAATTACCACGTCAATATCAAGTTGTCACCAAGAAGGCAACAACCTGTGCCAACATTAGATGTGAACTAGTGACCCCTAAGGAGCATGATGGCTTTCAATTTAAGAAAGGTTATGAGATGGGTGAGGAAACCAAGATGGCCAGAAAATACTTGTTTCTCTTGCAGTATAATATCTGAAATTTCATGGTTGGAGTTTCACTCCTTAGTTTCACATTTTGATGGGTTATTGAATTGCAATTAATCTAAGGCGAGGAGACATTTAAAATATTTTCAATTCTTTATTATCTTATTGGGAATGAGTTGCAGATCCTATGCTGTATGTTTTAGAAATGGAAATAAAGAATAAGAATGTACCTCTGGAAGGAGCGATGAGGGACAGGAGCTTAGAACACACCCAGTGTTGTCCAACTCCTGTCTTGCACTGCTATGTCTGACTGGTCAGTGTCTCACTGGGTCACTCAGTCACTGAACCAAAGGGGAATCGGAGGGGCCTGGCCACCCCACTGGAGTAATTGGGACGAATTCTTCCATAAAGAGGAAATCACAGTAGGCCTCAAGTCAAGTGAAAAGGGAAAGGGAGCCCCTGATGACATTGTGTTGTACTTGGTAACAACCAGTTAGACGATAAGCCAACACGTTTGAGCAGCCATAATGAAGTAACTGCTCTGGGCAAAGTTCTACTTGAAGGTGATGAAGAAAGAAGAATGGAATTAAATAGAAATAGAAGAACTGGTTGCCCTCGTCCTTTGAAAATCCAGGAAGCAAAATCATATAGACACACAAAACAAGGAACAGCAGTTCAAAGCAACATGTCTGTTACTTCAAATTGGTAGAACAAAGGCAAAGAGTATGTAAGTGAAAGTTGGATCTGAGCAAGATTGATCAGAGAGCACTTCCTGCAGAAAAGCTCCGAGCCTCACCAAAAGGTAACGTCAGACATGAGGCAGCAGGGAACAGGTCATTCCCAGGTGTTTTTATTTCTTAATAACTGCCCAATATGTACAAATGAGAGCAGACATTGGTTACATGGGCCTCTGGGTTTCAATTATACTGTTAGAATACAGGCAGTTCTTCAATGAAACAAGCCTCCCACTGTCACTAAAACTACTAATGTAACTATGGATTGCAGTCTGAAGACTGTCCTAATAAAATTTTTTCCCTGCAGCTTGGAAAATAAAGTTTGCCATCAAAATAATTGTTGCTTGCTATTATCAACTAATCCTGAGCAGCCCTGAAATTTTTCTAAAAAGAATTTTAATAGGAAAGTAAAGCATGTCTTAAATTTATAAAATAAAATAATGACGGTTAACAATTGACTTATCATAAAATAATGGATTTTGCATTTGTCATAATTGAGTGGTGACAGACATTCCAATCTCTAAAGATGCAGAGTTTTAAAATAGAAATCACTAAATTCTGTATAGCATTTTATAAATTATCTCTTGCTTCTAAAAACCAACCCACAAAGTATTTACTACGTGACTAATGATGAAACTTTAAGGAACTTTTTTTCTTCTTTTCCCAACTTTATTTCACGAAAAATTTCAAGTAAAGTTGAAAAAGAGTAGAGTATATACTCAGATGCCCCCCACTTAGACTGAACCACTGTTTTGCTAACTTTGCTTTATTTATACATATATAAAAATATTTCTCTCTTGTTGAACCATTTGAAAATAAGTTGCAAACATCATCAATTTTATCCTTAAATATTTCAGAATTTGTCAATTTAAAATAATATTCTTCTTTTATAGCCATAATATCATTTTCACCCTAAGAAAATTAGAAATTCTTCCCTAATATTGTCTAATATTTAGACCACATCTAAATTTCCTCAGTTGTCCCATAAAATGTATTTTTTTGTTTTTTTATTAAGATATAATTCACATACCATAAAATTAACCGTTTCAAAGTGTACTTTTTAGTGGTATTATTATATACCATTATCACTATCTAATTCTAGAATATTTTCATCCCCTCAGGGAAATCCCTTACCCATTAGCAGTCACTCTTCTTGCTCTCCTCCCTCCAGCCCTGCCAACTATTCATCTTTCTGTTTCTATGGATTTGCTTATTCTGGACATTTCATACGAGTAGAACCATACAATATGTGGCCTTTATGTCTAGCTTCTTTCACTTAGCACAATGATTTTAAGGTTCATCCATGTTGTAGAATGTATCAGCACTCTATTTCTTTTCATAGCTTAATAATTCATAGCTGAAAAATAAAACTCCATTGTGAGGATATACATCTTGTTTATCCATTCGTCAGTGGACTGGACACTTGGGTTGGTTCTACTTTTCAGCTTTTATGAATAATGTTGCTATGAACATTAATGTACAAATTTTTTGTGTGGACATATGCTTTCAGTTCCTTTGAGTCTATATCTAGGAATGTAATTGTTGGGACATATGGTAACTCTAAGTTTAATATTTTCAGAAACTTCCAAACTGTTTCCAAAGCAGCTGAACCATTTCACGTACCCACTTGTAATACATGAGGGTTCCAGTTTCTCCACATCTTCATCAACACTTATGACTGTCCATCTTTTTTTTTTTTTAACATCTTTATTGGGGTATAATTGCTTTACAATGGTGTGTTAGTTTCTGCTTTATAACAAAGTGAATCAGTTATTGTCCATCTTTTTTATCATAGCCATCCTAACATGTGTGAAATGGTACCTCATTGTGGTTTTGATGTACATTTACCTAATAACAATGATGCTGAGAACCTTTTCACGTAATTATTGACCACTTAAATAGATTCTAGGAACACTATCTATTCAAATTTTTTGCTCATTTTAAAATTAGGTTGTCTTTTGTTGTTGAGTTATAAATGTTTATTCTGGATATCAAACTTTTATCAGATATATGATTGGCAAATATTTTCTCCCATTCTGTGGTTGAACTTTCACTTTCTTGATGCTATCCTTTCAAGCACAAAAGTTCTCATCCTTGATGATGTTCAATCTATTTTGTCTTTTGTTACTTGTTTTTTGGTGCCATTTCTAAGAAACAATTGCCTAATCCAAGGTCACAAAGATTTACCTCTAAGTTTTCTTCTAAGAGTTTCATAGTTTTTGCTCTTACATTTAGGTCTATGATTAATTTTGAATTAAAATTTGTATATGGTGTGAAGTAGGGATATGACTTCATTTTTTTGTACATGGATATCCAGTTGTCCTAGCATTATTTGTTGAAAAGACTATTCTTCCCCATTGAATTCTCTTTCACCCGTGTCAAAAATTAGGTGACCATAAATGTATGGGTTGTTTTTGGTCTCTCAGTTCTGTTCCATTGCTCTATATGTCTAAACATATGCTAATTTTATGCGAGTCTTGACTATTGTAGCTTTGTAGTAAGTTTTGAAACTGTTGCGTGTGTCCTCCAACTTTGCTCTTCTTTCTCAAGATTGTTTTGGCTATTCTGGGTTCCCTGCATTTCCATATGAATTTTAATATCAGCTTGTCAATTTCTGCAAAAAAGACAGCTATGGTTTTGATACAGATTGTGTTTAGTATTTTTAAAACTTACAAAGAAAGTGATAGCCAATATGCTTTTCTAAGCAAAGAGGCTTTTTAAGGACAATCACTTTTGACTATTTTAATTGTTTCAAAGGACTAAATGCGGGGTATTTATTCTCATTTTTAAATAACTTCATTCATTTTGAAAAAAAATTACATTAAATACATGCAAAACTGAATTTCAAAGGGTGTTCATGAATAAAGATGTGTGCTGCCGAGTAATCTACAGCACTCTTACCAAGAACTAGTGCTCTTTAATCAGCAACTCTTCTTAAAAAAAAGATAATTTTGCAAGGGATTTTTTTTCTTTTGAAGAAATCTGATTGCTAATTATTAAAGAGAGTACTACATAACTCCAAACAACTAAGTGAGGAACAGATTGAAAGATGAATTTTCAGAGAATGAAAATTCAAAAAGCAACCACCACATTTCAATCTGTTGGTATAAGCTCTTAAAATGCTACTTCATAGAAGACTGATTGCCTAGGAGTTCAGTTAGCAATACTGTCAAAGAAAAAGATTTAAAAATGCTTCCCCTTACGAGTTTGGTGCCAAACTCGTGCAATTGATTTTTTCACTGCTCTTTATCTTCCTCAATGCCTCCTCATCACTTACCCCACCTTCTCTTCACTGTGCTTCCTTTTGGGGGGAATTTCAGGTATTGATTTTTTTTTTTTTTTTTTTTTTTTTTATGTACGCGGGCCTCTCACTGCTGTGGGCTCTCCCGTTGTGGAGCACAGGCTCCAGATGCGCAGGCTCAGCGGCCATGGCTCACGGGCCCAGCCGCTCCGCGGCATGTGGGATCTTCCCGGACCGAGGCACAAACCCGTGTCCCCTGCATCGGCAGGCGGACTCTCAACCACTGCGCCACCAGGGAAGCCCAGGTATTGATTTTTTTAAGTATGTTAAAATAAAATTAAAATACATTATTGCTTAAATAATTTATTTTCTTACATCCAGGTCACTGATGACCCATTCTACACCAAGCTCTTGAGTAACATCCTGGCAAAGTAGCAAGGACCTGGCTGGGGAGGTCAGGTGGGTCAATTCAGGTGGGTGTGCACATGAATATCAAGGTAGGATGCTATTCACCCTCCACTGATTATACAACAAGACAGACTTAGGTGTAAAATTTCCTAATAATAAAAATGTTTTGGTACTTCTAAGACAAATTCATCTTCAATAGGACTTAAGCTTGATTAAACAAATTGATTTTTTTTCTATGTCAAATACTATGTAATAGAAGAAATAATACTCAAATATATATGTCATAACTGTGAATTTTGCCAGCTGCAAAATTTCATATAAGATAGCTTCTTCATGGATTATATGAGGCAAATTTTAATGTCAAAGTGGCAATTTTCAATCACTCAGTTTGCTTCTGAGTTACCTTCCTCTGTCAGAAAGTCTGTTCAGAGAAGGAAATTCATCTTAATACAACTAAACAGGAAATGTACATAGTGAGGTAAATCTAATAAGAAAACTCAAGTAGCATATTCCAAAGCAAATACAAGTGATATTTTTCTTACCTAGTATTTTTTTTTTCTGCGGTACGCGGGCCTCTCACTGTTGCGGCCTCTCCCGTTGCGGAGCACAGGCTCCGGACGCGCAGGCTCAGCGGCCATGGCTCACGGGCCCAGCCGCTCCGCGGCATGTGGGATCTTCCCGGACCGGGGCACGAACTCGTGTCCCCTGCATCGGCAGGCGGACTCTCAACCACTGTGCCACCAGGGAAGCCCCTTACCTAGTATTTTTAATTCTCTGATCCACTAGCCTCCATGTATTATCCTAAATTACCAAAAGTTGAACATATGTAGATTTAATGTGTTTGGGCTTCAAAAGGTGATGTGTTAAGTCAAATACCCACTCACACAAAGATACATTCACCCTCACTAGTTTTACTGAAAGGTTTAACCTGCCAGTTGGGTGCAGTTTCTGAGAATGTCTTTGCTTAGTCTGGTTTGAAACAACTCAAGCCTGGGCTCTCCTTGTTTCAAAATCCTTGTAGAAAATTACTGCAATAAAGTATAATTTTCCAAAGAATTGGGATTATAATGCTTCCATATTTTTAACTTGTAATTTGGTATTATTAAAGAATGTACTCTATGAAAGTAGCTTTGAAATTATTCTTTTACTCTGACACATATAAAAAAATACATTTTACATTGCAAATCAGTACACACAGGAGTACGTGTATGTGTGTACATGTGTGTGCGTGCAACAACAGAAGTTTTATGAAACAATACTTGCCCTTACTACATGCAATGCATTCTGATATTTTCTGTTCTATTTCTTTAATTTTGTAAAAATGCTAAGTAATCCACCCAACTGATTTCACAATTCAGTAACGGACCCCAACCTTCAGTTTGATAAACACTGTTTAGAGAAAGACAGTCTTATCACATCAAAGTAATCCAAGAATCGAACCTCAGTTTGTTACCTGATAATCCCAGCTTTGACTCAGCTGCTACCCCACTCTGAGTAACAGAGATGGCTTCTATTCTTCCCTGTTTTCTTTCTTCTGTAATAGTCTCAGATGCCACATACTGCAGGCAAATACAAACATGCCAAGAGATAAGACTAAGCAATCATGTAGCATCAGTCACAGAGTTTAAAAAAAATCTCTCATTTTGAACATAAAAATCTATAAAATTGGTGATTATGTAATCAGCAATCAAGAGAAGGGCAAATATTGAAGGAGAAATAGTCCCACGAAAGCAAAACACATATAACATTCTACAGTCTGCCTCCCTCTAGACTAATTTTTTATCCTCTGTCCTTCCTACTGTCAAATTTTTTGCTCAGTAGGTAGAATACAGTCGCCTCCTTTGCCCTAATGTCTGCTTTCTTTTCCAGAAAGTTGCTTTTTTCTCAGACTCATGGCACCCTTCCATGCAGTCTCTCTCCATCCTTCTCTAGCATTCTCTGAATAATGGAGGCTCTTTTATTCAATCCAGGGCACTAGCTCTCACTTGACTCCTCACCCACTAATCAATCACTCATTGCCCAAGGATTCCCAGTAAACTCTGGCTCCCCTTCCTCCCTGACAGAACATCTTTTCAGCTTTCATCAAACAAAGGCACATGACTACAGAGCCAACCTAGATAAGAACAACACAAAACAAAAGAGGGGTTTAAAACTTTTTTACTTCATTACAGACAACGTCGTTGTCTATTGGGTAGATATTAGCCACTGTATCTACCCAGCATAAGATAAAGATTTGATTTGATATACCCAGGGACTAGGTGGAATTAATTTAGCCATAGGGAATTCCCTGCCCCAGCCCTGGCCAGCGAAAAATTCCCTTTAGTGATCTTGGCCTTTCTGTTTAACTGCACATATCTCCTTGCTAGTGGGGCTGTGTCACTGTTAATCTTCCATCTCATCACTTGTGGTTATTGTTAATTATTTGTACTTTTCCTTCAGTGACTCTCTTATTACTCATATGACCAAACTAAATACAAATTAAACTTGTAACCTAGAGTGGAGTAGAACTAGACCAGCAACTTTCTGTCCAAAAACGTTGTTTCAGCATCTGCCATCTCATCTTTTTGGAAGTCATATTTTATATCATCCCATCTAAAAAAGATGGACTAGATAACATTTAGTATCAGGTGACAAAGCTCAACAGAGAAATAACCTGCTTGACTCTTTTTACTTTATTGTTTTTCCCTGATTTTAACTAACAGATACCTACATGTATATTTTTTCCCCAATATTATATAAAGGTATAAAGATAAAAGTGAGAATCAACCATCATTCCACCACCTAGAATAACCACCGACAACACTTTGGTACATATCCATGGAGATGTTATTCTCATAAATATGTCACATACACATTAATGCAATATTTAATATTTTAGAGAATCTCAAAAGCAGTTCCTTTTGGGTGGTTGGACGAGGCATAATTTTTTCTACTTCTTTACCTCTTTCTTTGCTTTGCACATTTTAAAATAATGTCCATGCATTGGTTGCAAATCACAATAAAAGAAAGTAAAAAACTGAAAAGACCAAGCGAGGGGCTACAGTGAGGAGAGATGTCATGTGGCCAGATGGAGGTTGGGGCAGGCAGGGCACAGGCATGGGAAAGGCGTGCAGGTGGGACTGGGGACGGGTGTGCAGAGGAAGGAAGCCCCAGCTGATCACACCTAATTCTCAGTTCCTGCTGTTGTTCTCTCAGAACTTTCACACTTGGGCACCTTCACAGTCACTTGCACATATGTTTATATTTCCCAGGACTTCACTAAGAGCTGATAAAAAGAAAATTACCTAGATCTTTTGCCAATGTCAAGAAGTGAGGAATAATTTATATGTTTCCCCTTAACTTCTGCTGTTTGGATCATTATGAAAAACTTTGCTCATAGATAGGATGTAGCTGACAGGAAAGATGTGATGATTATCTGTGCTCTCTCCATCAGGCTTGGAGTGGAGGAAGTGCACACATCTCTGCAGGCCTGGACTGACTCCCCATAGGCCACTATTGCCATGCAACTCTATTAAATTACACTCCTTCACCAATCCCAGGAAAACTCCCCTCTTTCCCTAATGAAGCATCTATCACCCTTTCCACACTGAATCTACAGCCCACTCCCTCTCCTGCACCTTCATATCTCAGCCCCATCCATCTCTTCCCTTTGTTTTACTCTAGGAGGGAGGCATGTTATATATTGCTTGTGTAATGCTTTAATCATGGATTATGGGTTGCTTTACAGCTCCCCGAATGCCTTGGCAAAGTCTCTATATAAATAAAAGTATTATTATTAAAGTCAATTAATCAGAGGCACAATTCACTTTTCAGTGTCTGAAACCTTACTGATGCAGAAAAGGCTTCTTGTTCACCTCCAGTGAAACAACATTTTTGGGAATCAGTAATATAGAACATGGGACTACAGAGGTCCTTAATTAGATTGTGCTTTGCACATACATATGGATGCATTTCTTTTTGTTGACCTGTTAAGGATCAGTGATTGATCAGCAGTGAAATAAGACACGCTACTGAGTAATTATGTTTAGGAAGTGCTAGTGAGGCTTGTCACATAATTTGCAAGCTATTTTAATTCATACTCAGCAGAAGAAAGGAGAAGCAGCTCCATGTATAATAAGAAATCTCTCACCCACCTCAATTTCTTTTGATAGATTCTCTGTCTGGAGTAGCTAATTCTTTTTTCTTTTTTAATTTTAGTAAACTTTTTATTGAAGCATACATATACATACAGAAAAGTGCACAAATCATAAGTGAACAGCTTATTAAATTTCACAATGGAAACACAAAAAAAGTACTACTCAGCTTGCCGTGGGAAGTGGCCTCAGTTCCGCCGGGGGCAGCAGTTCCACCATCAAATACACCCCCGACTCCTCCTCCAGCAGGAAGAGCTATAAGCACTGAAGCCCTGCCTTTGCCTTGGTTCCACAATGTCTCAGGCCCCCTCTCAGCTGCATTGCCCTCTCCTCCAGTTCCTTCTTCTCTCCTGCTTCCTACTTCTTTTACTCCTTGAGTTAGAACTGAAGTTGCTGAGAGCCCTCATCTCCTCTCTGCCAACACCTATTCCACCTGAGCTTCCATTGCTCACTATCAGAAGGTCACCGCCTGGGTCCTACGCCACAACGGGGCAACTCCCCCTTGCTTTCCACTGGCCTAGGAATTCCCCATCATACAGGCGCTGGGTCCTCCCTTGCAGTGATCATGAAAGTACAAATGGCTAGTTCTGTGATGTACAGGGTCTGTATCCCTGTGATGTTTCCTCTGCTCTTTGCCGCTACGATTGCTAAATAAAGCAGATTTATAATATTAAAAAAAGTACTACCCAGCTCAAGTGATAGAATATCATCACTCCTAAAAGGCCACCTCACACCACCTCCCATTACTACCCTTACTCAAAAATAATCCTGACTCCTGTCCCCAGATTAGTTTTGCCTGTTTTGGATGTTTCTATACATGCAGTCACACAGGATATAGTCTGTGTCTGCCCAATGATTTGGTTTTATGGTACTTAGGTTTTTTATTTATTAAGTCCCTGCCATGAGGCAGGAATCATATTAAGGGCAGGGACTATAAAGACCTATTTGTGGTGGCGGGATGAATTGGGAGATTGGGATTGACATATATATGCACTAGTAAGTATAAAATAGATAATAAGAACCTGCTGTATAAAAAAATTAAATTAAATTTTAAAAAATTAAAAAGACCTATTAGAGACAGTCCTTGCCCTTGACAGCCTTTCCGTTTTGGGGAATGGGGGAAGACAGACCTGCACACAGATGGAGGCGGGTAACTGCCAGTGGGTCTGTGAAGGAAGACAGCGGGGCTCCAGGCGGATGGCCTTCAGTCCCACCAGGGCTCAGTAGGTAGATTAAAAGACTTCTCAGACATCTATCTTGATACCGATTTTAAATTTTAAAATTATCTAGGGACTGGAAGACAGAGTAGGACAGCACAGTAGTGGTATTTGGGCAAGTTATTCTGAGGGCCTCCCTGGTGGTTTCTGGGTAGGGTCCTGCCTTTTTAGTTCATTCCATCCCTCCTCCCTTTCCTAGTTTTTCCACTCCCTGGCCTCCTTAACTTTCACCTCCTCTCAACTCTCCTCCTTCCCTCTTTCTTGGTCTCCCTCCCATCAGAATCTGGAGGATCTTCACCCACATCTGCTCTGGATCTTTCTCTCCTGACTTTACCCTTGCTTCCAGGCTGAGCGAAGACAAAAGACTGGAGCCTCAGCGCTCTTGAGGCCCACAGGTTCTGCCCCCTCACCTTCCCACGTAGGCTTCCTTAGGGTTAGTGTGTTCACAGCACTGCTGGCAGCTGAGGACTGAGCAGGTGGAAGGAACACATAAAGGGAAGGATGGATGTAGGTGGAGGGTGAACAGAGGGATGAGCAGAACCATTTCAATCAATTCTTTCTGGTTTCCCGCTTTGACTCCCGGGGTCAATCAAATTCAGTCTGGCTGATTTAATATTTACTGTGCTCCTTGTACCATCACCAAGCACTATTCAATTTCAGGTGCTGAGGTGGTACAGTTAGAGTCTTGTTTCATTTTGGCTCCAGCAAATCCATCCTTCTCTCCGAAAACCCAAAAGGTGGTTTATGGGGATTGCTCGTCGACGGAGGGGTTGCTGCTCTTGTGTCTCCTGCCAGAGGGATGTTGCCTGTTCTGTGTCAGTAGGAGACCATTTAAAACACCAGCAAGGGACCTGGACCTCCTGCTTCATCATTATGCCAAGAATCCCCAGCCTGTATTTCTTTTTCAACTGATTCTGACAGGTTGGTTTTTGTATTTTGCCCACTGGCAGCCTAAATTGGAAACTTGGCTAAAAATGAACTGGCTGAAGTTCAATCCAGACAAGATGAATGCCCAGGGTTGGTAAACTATAGAAATTGGAAGAGATACCCTGGTCTCTCTTTACACAGGGTTTTCCACAAGGGGATGATGGAGGAAGGAATGTCAGAGGAAGGAATGGGACTATCATTTGGCAAGTGTTATATTGTGTTGAGGCAGAGTAGTGGGATGGTGGACATTAAAAGGGCTTTGGATCAAACCATCTGAGTTAAATCCCGGCTGCATCAACTAGCTGGGTGACGTTAGGCAAGTTGCTTCAACTCAAAGCCTGTTCTCCAGTCTGTCGTTTGGGATGGTAACGCAGGCCTCAAAGGTGAAAGGCTGCAGTCAGCTGGATTATGCATGTGGAGGGCCTGGTGTAAGGTCTGGCACAGCTCCTCCAGAGAGTTGTGTCTTTACCTCTTCTGGATGGGATTCTGTTTTTAAAACCAGAGGATGCTGATGTCAGGGCCCTAGGCTAAAAGCCAGAGTTTTTGAAGGGGCTAGATTTCAGGTCCGATTGAAGTTAGGTTTCAAAAGGGGCATGGTTGAAACTCCAAAAATGTAGCTCTTCGGTTTGCATTTCCGTTGAACAAATCTTACAAAATGCCAAATGTCTACCATTCCATTACCTCCACAGCAGAGAGTATGTGTGTGAGGATCTTCTGGTCTTGGTGAGCTGTCACCAGAGTCCAGATCCTGAACCACAAGAGGTACTCCTGAAGAATTATCTTCTTGTGCTTCTTCGAGCTGGGAATTCCAGTAAAACTTGGAAATAATCATTTAACCCATAGAGCAGCTTAAACTGCTTAAACTGCCATTGGGAAGTAAAATCCACCAAATAAGAATCAATGGCATATAGACATTGATATACATATTTAATAGATGATATGGTATGATAGCTTGCTGGGATTATTTGTTATTGTCTCAAGGAAAGTATGGGAGAATTACACACATGTATCTTCTGTGTAAATGAAAGTATAATATTTTTATACCATAAAACACTTATTAAGAGCCTGTATTATACCTGGAATCATGTCTCATGATAGACTCAGAGATGGGAAAAGATACAGGCCCATCCCAAAGGAGGCCACAATCCAGTGTTTGAATTCATGGCTCTTCAGTGTAGTTTTTACACACAATAAAGAGAAAAGTTTCTCTGAGGAAGCACATTTCTGAAGTTATAATGGTAGAAAAAAAGATATGAGACCAAGACAACTGATTCCTTTTTTCTCTTATATGCTACATCCCCATAGCTCAGGAAATCTTGTTAGCTCCATCGTGAAAGTATATAACTAGACTCTACCGACTTCTCACCACCTCTCTTGCTACCACCCTAGACCAAGTCATCATCATCTCTCACTGGGAACAGCCTCTTAACTGATCTCCCATCACACTCTATTCTAAACACAGTGGACTGAATGGCCCTTTTAAAGCCCGCCACCCCTACACTCCTGGCCCTATGCTCTGTAGTTTCCTATTTCACTCAGAGTAAAAGCCAAAGTTGCCCCAGAAATCCAGGTTGCCATTCCCTCTCCAGCTTCGTCTCCAATCACCTCCCCTGGAGCACCCTGCTCTAGTACACTGGCCTCCTTGCTGCTCCCTCACCCATCCTCCCAGCTACCCTAGCCCAGGGTCTTTGCACTAGCACTTCCCTCAGCCTGGACCGTTCTTCCCCCATAAAGCGACATGACTAACCCCTCATCATCTTCAAACTTCTACTCAAACGTCACCTTCTCAATGAGGCTTACCCTTACCACAGTATTCTAAATGGTCACACATACACACACCCCCCCAACCCTGGCACTCCTAACTTGCATTTCTGTCACTGATTTACTGTTTTACATTTGTGTAATTTGCTTGCTTATTATATGTATAGTTTATCCTTCTCCTTCCACCAGAATGTGAACTCTATTTTTGTTATTTTATTCACTAGTGTATCCTAAGCACCTGGAACATTTAACAATACGTTTGTTAAATGAACGATTAATCACATAACCAGGGTAGGCACATACCTTAGAAGTAATCTGACCTCTCCCATCTGACACCTCAAACTTTTCAGGAATTGTGCATCGAATACAAAAACCGAGAACGATCTGTATTTCTATGCTCTAAATGAAGTTCTGCTGAGAGTGCACTTCTTGGCAACGGATTAATTTACACAGTTCAATTTGAGTTCAACCACTGGATCTAAAATTATCTGCAGTGAG
This sequence comes from Aethalodelphis obliquidens, assembly GCF_003676395.1. NCBI lineage: Eukaryota > Metazoa > Chordata > Mammalia > Artiodactyla > Delphinidae > Aethalodelphis > Aethalodelphis obliquidens. The sequence goes on from NW_020837971.1 coordinate 6,421,984, forward strand.
GGACCCTTTTAATTTTTTTAATTAAAAAAAATTTTATTGAAATATAGTTGATTTATCATGTTGTGTTAGTTTCAGGTATACAGCAAGGTGATTCAGTTTTATATATGTTCTTTTTTAGATTCTTTTCCATTACAGATTATTACAGGATATTGAGTAGAGTTCCCTGTGCTATACAGTAGGTCCTTGTTGGTTATCTATTTTATATATAGTAGTGTGCATATTTTAATCCCAAACTCCTAATTTATCCCTCCCCTGCCTTTCCCCTTTGGTAACCATAAGTTTGTTTTCTGTGTCTGTGAGTCTACTTCTGGGGACCATTTTTTTTAAGAGAAAAAAATACAATCTGCAGTAGACCAATACTTTTAAACGTTACAGTAAAAAGTATTACAAGAAAAGTAAAAATAGAAATTTAAGAATTAAGTTAATAATAAAATATAATGTACTACTATTATGTTCAATGGAAATATAATTATCAAAATCCTGAGCATCTATTCTTTTTTTTTTAATTTTTTTATTTTTGGCTGTGTTGGGTCTTCTTCGGGTCTTCATTGCTGCATGCGGGCTTTCTCTAGTTGTGGTGAGAGGGGGCTACTCTTTGCTGCAGTGGGCAGGCTTCTCCTTGCAATGGCTTCTCTTGTTGCAGAGCATGGGTTCTAGGTGCGCGGGCTTCAGTAGTTGTGACACGTGGGCTTCAACAGTTGTGGCACGTGGGCTTCAGTAGTTGTGGCACATGGGCTCTAGAGCGCAGGCTCAGTAGTTGTGGCTCATGGGCTTAGTTGCTCTGCGGCATGTGGGATCTTCCTGGATCAGGGCTCGAACCCGTGTCCCCTGCATTGGCAGGTGGATTCTTAACCACTGCACCACCAGGGAAGTCCCCTGACCACCTATTCTTAATTTCTATTCTTACACCATGGTTGGCAAGTAAGGACAGTTGGAGAAACATGCTTTAAGAAGCACCGGACTAGACTCTGCTTCAGAGTTCACTCTGCTCTCCTGCCCTCCTGAGGCTCTCAGCATGCCTTTCCCCTTGCGCCCTCAGGTTAACAAGGTTGGCCTATGTGTTTTGCTAACTTTGTCCACAATCTCCCTCCAAGGAAGGCCTCCAGAAGCCTCCTATAGAATCCTTGCACATTCTAGTTTAACAGAAGTCTAGTGAGCTGATCTTTGGAACATACTGATAAAGCCTTATCTTTCCGAAGTCTTTTATTCTTCTGTTGGGGAACAGCAAGGCCACCATTTTCAGTTGATTTTATAGTTGATTATGCTCCCTGTTACTAAAAACATATTTCTTAAAATGCAATATGTTTAATACAGTTTGTATATATGGTACTTGAGAACACCTAAAAATAAGTCAAAAATTTTATCCATATCTATGAATGTAGTGGGGCAATATAATCCTTATTTTACAACAGTTAATAGTCTATTGCCTGGCTACAGTAACACTAAGAATTGTATCTATTAAAGAGATGTGACCATTTTAAAACTGCTGAAAAAGTGTTTTGGGGGATGAAGTTGAAATATAATTCGGAAAATAAAAGAGGTAGTAAACTCATATTTTTTCTAGACATTTAAAAACTCTGATACATGCAACAGAGTTCCCATTTCAGTGTGCAGCAATTTCTTCCCTTAACAATACCCTGATTGAGCTTCTGTAAACTTACCAGGCATTTGTTTTCAGTTTATGTACCAGATTTCTCCATGGAGATACATCCATAACATGAAGGCATTCAACACAGAACATGACATGCAATGCCTTTATTCTGCTAGTTTAATTAATGCCGTGACAACTGCCTGGCAGAGACGGCAGTGCAGAGGGGGCCTCTGTAGGGAACTGCAGGTTATAAGCAGTAAGAAAACCGTCAAACTGTTCCTGAGATCCAGCATATCAAAACTCGAAGCTTTTTTTGCAGCATCACTGGAGATAAATTCCAAGGAGAACAAGCAACTTGAAAAATTGGGTTGTTTAGTCTAACAAAGAAGAAAGTTAGTAATGATACAAGTCGTCATTTTTTACACATTTCAGATTTCTAGAAAATGGTTTCCCCACCTTAAAACAAAATTCTGAAACGAATATAATATTGCAAATCAACTACACTTCAGTTACAAAAAATCCTAATATCCATTCAAGCTATATAAATTCTCAATGCCCTGAATACTTTGCTTGAGGAATTCGAGTTTCTCTCCTCCCTTCAAGGGGGATATTGAGCATCAACACGGGGCTGGGTATAGTGGTGAACCCGACAAAGTCCCTGCCACCATGAGTGAGCCGGGGGCAGACAGTGAATGAACCATCAGATACAGGATAGGAGGATGATGAATGAAGTGGAGGTGCCATTGCACACAACAGGGTCAGGGAAGGCCTCTCTGATGTTTGAGCTGAGACTTAAGTAAGGGAGGGACTGAGACCACTAGCGAAAAAGTGTTCCAGGCCATGGGGGCAGCAAGTGCAAAGGGCTGAGGCAGGAGCCTGTTTGGTGGGCTTGAGAAAGAGCAAGAGGCCGGTGTGGTGGGAGCAGAGGGTGCAAGTCCAAAGCGGCTGGAGGTTAGGTGAGTGTTAGCCAGAGGCCCATCACGTGTAGAGCGCCATGAGGGTTTGTGAGTCTACGAAACAAAGGCCTCTTTCATATAACAAATGTCTTCAAATGGCCCTTTTACTCTCTTGTAATAAAAACCTGTAGATAATATAGCCTTCACTAATAATTTTAAAAAATTAATATAATGCCCCAACTCCAGGAAGAAGTAGAAGGCCTACAATAAAATAATTCTTTCCCAGCCATACCAGAAACTATAATGAGTTAATAGGATCCTTGCACCTGTATATCAAATCACTGTGCATCTGACAATGGACTGATACCAGTGTGTTGGCAACTCAAGAGCATCATGTTGCCGTATAGAGATTTTCTGAAATGGCAAGTACTCTTGAAGAGTTCTGAACAAAACGAAGTACAAACATTCCCTGAGGTATGCAGCAGTTGCATTCTTGGATAATTAGGTATGTGGCGAAAGCCTGTAAAAATTAGTTTGCGTTTATGTGTAAAATGGACTTAGGATCTAGGCTTGAGTCATAATTAATAGATTTCAGGACTTTCAGAGGTCTTCCTGGATGCAGGACACTTTTGCGTTGTGGGAAACTATTCTGAGCATCGTACAATGTCTGGCATTCCTGCCCCACTCACTAAATGCCAGTAGCACCTCCACATACTTCCCATAAGCCCCCCAGTAGACAGTATCATCTCCTTGGAAACCACTGTGATAGTCCATGACAGAGGCTTTGGGTTTTACGAGAAGGTGTTGGGGGTTTTGAGCATGGATACAGACCAGTGCTGTCCCACAGAACTTTATATAATGATGAAAATGCCCTATATGTGCCCGGTCCAATAACATGGTTGCTACCCACAGGTGGCTACTGAGAGTTTTAAATGTGGCTGTGCAACTGAATTTTTACTTTTATCAATTACTTAAATTTAAATAGGCACATGTGGTTAGTGGTTGCCATGTTGGACAGAACAGTTACAGATGATATAGATTCCTGAAAACCAGTTTTTTCTTTTGCAGTCATCCCTCCCCACCTTACTTTCATGATCATTTCTTCTTTATTCTGTGGATATAACCACATTTGAAAACCTAACTCCTTGAAAGAGTTGGACTTGGACCACTGCACTGTCACTTACGTAAGGGCTAATTAAGTAAAAAATAATGGGGCCTGATACCCAACACCTCTTACCAAACATGGGCTAGCAGTGAGCTGAGCCCTTCCCCCAAATGAAGAATGTCTGACCTGTAAGCGAAATCACCTGAGGGACTAAAGTGTTCTACGAACCTGAGGTTTAGAAGACAAAGCTATAGCACAGTGAGGACGGAGAATGGGAGAATAACAGGGGAAATGAAGACAGAGTTAAAGGGGCCAAGACAGGAAGCAGAATGATGCAAGAGAACAGCTTAACCTGAGGAAGGGGGTGGGCAGCCTTTAATGTAATGATACAGTATGCTCAAATCAGGGGGCAGTTATCTCCCTACAGTTGTTGTGAACTGGGTGGTGCAACTCCAGTTAGGTGAACTTCCTTGCCGACTGGACCCTCCTTCACTCTTCCTGAAGAAGAAAGCATTCCTTGTTTCCAGACTTTGCTCAGCTGTTTCCTCGCCTTAAAATCTTACCAGGTCTGCAGTGTCCGGGCTACATGCCACCACCTCCCCTGTATACTGTCACCACACAATGGACTGTCACACACCACACATCCAGTTGGATGAATCACCTTCCAACTCCTTCACTCTGTGTGCCTCTATCACAGCATTTACCCCAACCAGGTGAAAAAAGGCCTCCCCTCACTCCCCGAGTGGATGTGACCCTCCCCTCTCCTGAACACTTTGACCCTTTCCTTGGTCATAACGTGGTGTGTGCATCCTGGTCCCGTCCCCCTCTGCAGAGTGCCTAGCCAAAGTGGGTGCTGGATGAACAGCTGTGAATGGGAATTTAGCTACTTTTCCCCTTCGCAAAGAAGAGTCCTTAGGTGTTAGGCATAATAACAGCCCCCCCAAAGGTGTCCACACCCTATTCACCAACACCTGTTAATATGCTGCCTTACATGGCAAAAGGGACTTTGCAGATATGACTGACTTAAGGATCTGGAGATGGGGAGATTATCCTGGATTATCTGGGTGGGCCCATTGTATTCAGAAGGATTCATAGGGAAAGGAAACGGGGAGGCAGGAGAGGCAGAGAAGGAAATGTGATGACAGAAGAGGAGGTCAGATTCAGAGAGGGATTTGAAGAAGCTATGCTGTTGCCTTTGAAGATGAAGGACGGTACCAAAGCAAGGAATGCAGAGAGCTTCTAAAGCCTGGAAAAGTCAAAGCAACAGATTCTCCCCTAGAGCCTCCAGATGAACTCAGGTCTGCCAACAGGTGAATTTCAGCCCAGTGAAACCCATGGACTTCTTACCTCCAAAACTGTAAGACAATAGGTCTGTGCTGTTTTAAGCCACTAAAGTTGTAGTTGTTAACAGCAGCGATAGTAAACTAATACATCCCATCTGCTCTTCAGCTATCAGAGGGCTCTCCCTCCAGGGCATGTGAGCTCCAGGGCAACTTCAAGGACTACTACTTTGAACTACACCATTGTCCTCTCAGCAACGAGGCATGCCCACTGCTCGCCCAACCTCCCAGGTCCTTCTGAGCATCTCCAAAGGGGCAGAGACACCTCCCACCCTACCACCACCGAGACCGAGGCTTGCTCACGGAGGAAGGCCCTATCTAAGGAAAGTCTACACTTGAGAATGAATAGTTTTCACTTAATACATTGATAAACCCAGAAATGTTTCCAAACTGTGTGCCCTGAGTCTGGGCAGAGGTGGGACCTTCCTAGCATAGCCTTTGGGGTATCAGGGAGCAGGCAGCTTCCTGCAGAGGAGCTGGTATCCTGACAGTGCTGTGTGCAGGTTAAGGAGGCTCTCATTGACTTGATGTGCTCCCAGAATTCCCTGACCCCCATCACAATCTACTGGCATTGCCTGTCCAGTCGCCCTCCTTCCTGCTGGAGCAAATGCCTGTGGGTGCAGGGTCCGAGTCTGTCTTATTTGCTGCTGCATCTCCAGGCTAAGCATGTTACCTGGCTCGTAGTGGACACTGTACACTATGTTGAGTGGATGAAGCCACTACCAGGTGTATTGCCTAGTATCAAAGAACTATCTAGGGGGCTTCCCTGGTGGCGTGGCGGTTGAGAGTCCGCCTGCCGATGCAGGGGACATGGGTTCGTGCCCCGGTCCAGGAGGATCCCACGTGCCGCGGAGTGGCTGGGCCTGTGAGCCATGGCCGCTGAGCCTGCGCGTCTGGAGCCTGTGCTCCACAACGGGAGAGGCCACAGCAGTGAGAGGCCCGCATATCGCAAAAAAAAAAAAAAAAAAAAGAACTATCTAGAACCAGCACTCATGGGCAACTCAGAAAGGCACACTAGTGGGGTCTCTTCTCTGGGATGCACTCTTCAAGCCACTGTAATCTGCCTTTTACCCCTTCCTAGTCTTTGTGATTTGACAGCTTATATTCTTTCCAGTGGACATTCTCTTCATTGGCATCCACGATCCAAATTTCTCTGGTGTTTACTTGGGCCTTCCTTTTCTTTTCACTGTTCCTCTCCGCAGGGTTTGATCCATGGTCAGGACTTCAGCTGCCACCCAAAAACTGATGACTCCCAAATCTACCTCTAGCTTGGAATTTCTCCAGAGATGCTCAGCAACTTAAAAGTGCCTGACAGCGGCAGAACAGTCTTGAACAATACAAAGTAATAGATGACAAGGCCCTAAATCATTTAATAAAGTCAAATGGTTTTCTGGCCTTGTCACCTAACAAGGCTGGATATATCACCCTGATTTTTCAAACAAGTTCCTCACTCGAAACTGGTTACCTTAATTCTATATCTCATTTAGGCTTCTGTGGACATAAACAACAACTGTTAAGTAAGCATCCTCATTTAAAAAATCCTTCATCAAACAATAAGCCAGAAAGATAGTCACTGATTCTCCTAATGTGGGAACAGGTGGGGGAAAATTATGAAGGAACGGAATCAGCAGGAATAATTACATGTCCTCCATACAGAGTCCCACACCCCGGCCCCAAGCATAACCTACTTGGACAGCAACTGTTCCCCTATGTGATGATGAAGTCAATTACCTGCTCTCCATTACCCAGCATATATTTTGGCATTACAGTTTCCCGGGTCTTCTTGCATTCAACACATACACATTCACTAGACCTGGTTATAAAGAAACTGTCTATAAGCAACATCTCTGAATTCATCAAGGATATGGCTGGATGATCCTTTAAGTAAGTGACTCTGCCAGTTGGAGAAACACTCTGTGATGGATGTTCCCATCTTTGTTTTGTTTTTTTTTATTAATGTGAATTTGGTTGTTATTTGTTTGTATCAGTTATTTTCCACCTGTAATATTTCTCTTCTGTCCATTTATAATTTAATTTTACTGCTGCTGACACTGATTTGTAACCAGAATAATTATCAAATGTCATGAATGCACCATTAATCCCAAAGAGAGCATTTACAAACCTAGTTCACTCACGAGTCCTAACCTAAGCCCCAGCCTCCACTGAGCACTCCTCAACCTTCAGTATGCTGCTACTGAATTGCCCTTCTATGGGATGAATATTTTGATCAATATACTCCTGACGTATTAATTTATAATAACTAGTTTGGGAAAGGCTTTATTTCAGATGATTCTTTAAAAAATAATAGACAGCTAACAATTTTTCTTATTCATTAAGTTTGTGAATCTACAGATACAAGGCTAGGATGTTCAAGAAATAATTTTCAAACCCTTGCTGTGTTCTTAATAAATCCATTACATCGTCTCAGCATTACAAGACATAGATTTTTTTTTTTTTTTTTTTTTTGCTGTGTTGGGTTTTCATTTCTTTGCGGGGGCTTTCTCTAGTTGTGGCGAGCAGAGGCTACTCTTCATTGTGGTGGCTTCTCTTGTTGTGAAACACGGGCTCTAGGCGCGCGGGCTTCAGTAGTTATGGCACGCGGGCTCTAGAGCGCAGGATCAGCAGGTGTGGCGCACAGGCTTAGTTGCTCCACAGCATGTGGGATCTTCCCGGACCAGGGCTCGAACCCATGTCCCCTGCATTGGCCCACGGATTCTTAACCACTGCGCCATCAGGGAAGTCCTAAGTCATAGATTTTTAAAGTAGTAAATTATGCTCAACACATTTTCTTCCTTTCACTCTCAGCATTTCAAACAGTCAGATTCCCATGACAACTGAACCCCACAGGGTCCCCACTGGCTGCTCATGACATATTGAAAACCTAGCTGAGATTGACTGTGGGGTCACAAGCTTCAGCAGAGGCCCCTCACCATGACCTAAGTATTTCCAACGGGAAAGAAGACATGCCTGGCTTAAACCTGTCAGCACGCTCACCCCCTCCCTGTACATGAACTTTCTGGATTGTACTCCCCCTCTGGGAGAGTAATCAAGAGCAAAGCTTCAAATGAGAAACAGACTAGCTCCTCACCACAAACATTTTGAGGCCCCTTAGAATACAATGCAATGCAAATATGCTGACTCTGCATTTGGCAAAGATAAACTAAGAGACCCTGAAATTGATGGCTGTGGTGTCTGCAGTCCCATTAACTAGGATTTCAAGGTTTATCTCAAGGATACAACCTGTGCCATAAGCAGTTGCTAGAGAACACAGTATTGAAGATATACTGACCAACCTAGCCTCACTAAAATTGTAGCCATGGTATAATGGTACACCATGGCTTGGGTTTGAAACGTGGCTCTGCATCTTGATTAGCTGTGCCTTGAAAATACCTCTTAATCCCTCCAAAGCTTTGGTTTCCTCACGTACCTCCCTGCGGATTTACTGAAAATATAGCAGGGTTTTTAGAAGTGGCAAATTTAAACCTAGCGCTTTCCTTTCCCTCTTTTTAATTTTTGCTTTTATATTAAATTTTTTCACTTCTACTCTATTTTATTCTGTTCTATTCTATTATTTTTACCACTGAGCCAGTGATACTCTTTGACTCAGAGATTACTTATGGTCTAGAACAAAGAATCATTGCTAGATTTGAGGGGTTTTTTTTCTTTTTGAGGTAAAAATAAAAACATAATAGTGAAGTGCATAAACTGCATAACTCTGTAGTGTACAGCTCAATTGAATTTTTCTATACACCAGTGTAACCACCACCACCTGGATCAAGATACAGAATACTGGGACTTCCCTGGTGGCACAGTGGTTGAGAGTCCGCCTGCCGATGCAGGGGACATGGGTTCGTGCCCTGGTCTGGGAGGATCCCACATGCCGCGGAGCAGCTGGGCTTGTGAGCCATGGCTGCTGAGCCTGTGGAGCCTGTGTCCTGCAACAGGAGAGGCCACAACAGTGAGAGGTCCACATACCACAAAAAAAAAAAAAAAGATACAGAATATTTCCATCACTCCAGAAAGTTCTCTCATATCCTCTTTCAGTTAACAACACAATAATCACCACATTTGGAGGTAACCACTATTCAGATGACCATGAATTAGTTTTTTCTGTTTCTGGTTTATTTCACTCAACATAATGTCTATGAGATTTATCCATGCTGTTCTGGGTTCTAAGAACATACAATTTTTAAATTCTTTCTCCTATTGATAAATATTTGGTCATTTTCAGTTTTGACTATTATGAATAAAGCCACTATGAACATTCTTATACACATCTATGGTGGGCAAATATACTCAGAAGTTTTGAGCATATCGCCTAGGACTGGAATTGTAGTGTCTTAGTCTGGTTTTGGTATCAGGGTAATGGTGACCTCATAGAATGAATTTAGGAGTGTCCAATCCTTTTCAATTTTTTAGCATAGTTTGAGGAGGAAAGGTATTAGTTCTCCGTTATGTTTGGTAGAATTCTCCTGTGAAGGTGGCTGATCTTGGACTTTTGTTTGCTGGGAGTTTTTGATTTTAAATTACAAATTTGGTCTGTTCAAATTGTCTGTTTTTAATTGATTCAGTCCTGGTAGGTTGTTATGTTTCTAGAAATTCGTCCATTTCTTCTAGGTTGTCCAACTTGTTGGCATACAACTACTTGTAGTATGCTCTGTTTTTTTCCATCTGTGTAGTATTGGTTGTTATTGCTCCACTTTAATTTCTTATTTGGGTCCTCTCTCTTTTCTTATTGGTGAGCCTGGCTGAATGTTTATCAATTTTACCTTGTAGAAAAGCCAGACTTTGGTTTCACTGATCTTTTCCATTTTCTTTCTTTCTTTTTTTTTTTTTTTTTTTGTCTCTATTGTATTTCTTTCCTCTCTGATCTTTATTACTTCCTTCCTTCTGCTGACTTTGGGCTTTATCTGTCCTTTTTCTAATTCCTTTAGGTTGTGGGTTAGGTTGTTCATTTCAGACTTTTCTTATTTCTTGAGGAAGGCTTGTATCACTATAAATTTCCCTCTTAGAACTGCTTTTGCTACATGTAATGGATTTTGGAGAGTTTTAGTTCCATTTTCATTTGTCTCAAGGTATATTCTGACGTCTTTGATATCTGCATTGACCCATTTATTTCGAAGTAGCATGTTGTTTAGTCTCCATGTTTTTATTCTTTTCCCTTTTTTCTTTCTGTAATTGATTTCTAGTTTCATACCACTGTAGTCAGAAAAAATGCTTGATGTAATTTTTATCCTCTTAAATTTGTTGACTTGTTTTGTGGCTTAGCATGTGATCTATCCTGGAGAACATACATGTGCATTTAAAAAGATGTGTATTCTGATGTTTTTAGATGGAATGCCCTGTAGGTATCTATTAAGTCTAACTGGGCTATTGTGTCATTTAAGAGCACTGTTGCCTTATTAATTTTCTGCCTATGTACGTGTTTTTCCCTTTCAGGACTTTGAATATATCATGTCACTCCCTCCTGACATTCAAGGTTTCTGCAGAGAAATCAGCTGATAGCCTTATGGAGACTCCTTACTTTTCTCTTGCTGCCTTTAGAATTCTCCCTTTATTTTTAACTTTCGCCATTTTAATTATATGTCTTGGTTTGAGTCTGGGTTCATTTTGTTTGGGACCCTCTGTGTTTCCTGTACCTAGATATGTTCCCTTCTTTAGGTTTGGGAAGCTTTCAGCCATAACTTCATCAAATATATATTCAACCCCTTCCTCTCTCTTTCCCTTCTGGGACCCCAATGATGCAAATGTTAGTACGCTTGATGTTGCCCAGAGATCCCTTCAACTGTTCTCATTTTTCCTGCTGTTTTTCATTTTTTCTGTTCTGAATTCCATTATTCTATTTTCCAGATAACTCACACATTCTTCTGTACCATCTAATGTGCCATTAATTCCTTCTAATGTGTTTTTCATGTTATTGTATTCTTCAGCTGTTTCTTTTTATATTTTCTAGTTCCTTCTTAAAATTCTGTGTTCATCTATTCTCCCTAATTTCTTTAGCATTATTACTAATGCTTTGAACTCTTTATCTGGTAAATTGTTCATCTGTTTCATTAGTTGTTTTTTCAGGGGTTTGCTCTTGCTCTGTCAATTGAAACAAATTCTTCTGTCTTCTCATTTTGTTTAACTTTCTCTGTCTCTATGAAATTAGGTGAAACAGTTACCTATTGCAGTCTTGAAGGAGTGTCCTTGTGTGGGAGTGACCCTATACAGTCTGCGTGTGCCCAGTTACTTTGCGGGAGAAGCTGGATCTGATGTGAACATGAGTCACATCTTTCCCCAGGATGTGCAGGCAGCTATCACCTTGGTAGGAGGGGGTACTGGAGATAGAGGGGCGAAGGCCAGAGGTGTGAGCCATGACTTCTCCTCTGCTCAGTGGCCATCACTGCCCTGTCAGTGAGAGTTCTCTTTAATTCCTCATTTGCATAGAGGTCTTTTTTTAAATCATAAGTGGATCTTGTCAAATGATTTTCTGCATTAAATTGTGTGGTTTTCTTCTTTAGTCTATTGACATGGTGAATTATATTGGTTGACTTCTGAGTGCTAAATCACAATCCTGAGAAAACTCCACTTGGTCATAATGTATTATTATTGATACTTTTATACAGTTGCTGGCTTTGATTCAGTAATAATTTGCTGAGGATTTTTGTGTCTATCTTAATGAAGGATATTGGTCTGAAAGTTTTCTTGTCCTATCTTTGTCTGGTTTTGGTATCAGGGTAACCCTGGCCTTGTAAAATAAGTCGAAAAGTATTCCTCTTCTATTTTCTGAGTTTGTGTAGAATAAGTATTATTTATCCTTTAAATAATTATTAGAATTCTTTAATGAAGAATATGGCTATTCAGGTTATCTATTTCTTCTTGAATAAGTTTTGGTTGGCTGTGTTTTACAAGGAATTTGTCCAGTTCGTTTAAATAATCAAATTCATGGGCATTCAGAATATTATCTTTCAGTGATTACATTCTATCATACGGTAATGTGTGTGTTCTTTTTTTCTTGATTAGCTTGACCAGAGGTATCAATTTTGCTGATCTTTCCCGAGCAGTAGACAGATTTTCTTCTGTTCCTTTAGCCACTTCTTCCAAGGACTATCAGGGTCTCATCTGCCACTTCACAGCTTTCTCATCGTCTACTCCTCAAATTTCTCCCCTAAGAGGCATTCTAGTGTCAGCGTTGAGTGAATACATTTTTTCATACACACTATATAAGTATTAGAGATAATGTATATGAGTTGTCTATTACAGTGTCAAGCACATAAATGTTCACCTGGTAATTATCACCATTACAATCACATAGTTTTAACAGTGAAAGAGGAAAAGAAAAACAAATGTCCACCTCAAATGGCAATATGTGTCCAGTAATCCCTTGAGCTTTTTTCCTCATCTTCCTTACTCAGGTAGTTCTTATTTACTGTTATGTAATGATGGACCCATATTTATAGTTTTAATCATTAGGTAGGCCTGTCAGTTTTACTCTGTTCTGCCTCCTACAACTTTCTTACTAATGAATTGTTTATGATGGGGATTAAAAGAGAGTCAGTGCAAACCAGTCCAGCATCTGGAGCCACAACTCCAAACATGTCCTCTACTGAGCATGATTCAGTGGTGGACTTATCATGATTAGGGTAAAAAAACCACAACACAAGATAGATGAATATTTCCAAGAAAATAAAAAAAAGCTACCAAATATCACACACTTAGATATACTTAGAAGGAACCTTTATCTTAATGATGAAATTCAGCATATTATTTTTTTTTTTTTTCTTTCTGCGGTACGCGGGCCTCTCACTGTTGTGGCCTCTCCCGTTGTGGAGCACAGGCTCCGGACGCGCAGGTTCAGCAGCCATGGCTCACGGGCCCAGCCATTCCGTGGCATGTGGGATCTTCCCGGACCAGGGCACGAACCTGCGTCCCCTGCACTGGCAGGCGGACTCTTAACCACTGTGCCACCAGGGAAGCCCAGCATATTATCTTTTAATTAATTTTTACTTCTGAAATGGAAAGAATGCAAATTCCTAGTAGTAAGAACAGCTCTAAAAGAATGGATTTTGGAAATTAATTAACATAATCTGTGAACTCAGTATTTACAGGTCATTTTGTCTTGGCTGGGCATCACATAAATTGCTATATCTAAATCTATGACCCACTCACTCCATTCCTGTCATTTTTCTTTTTAATGTTGCAAAGACTTTTTGAAATTTTAGTATTAAATTTAGTAGTTTAGTATTTGCAATTTCAGTATATAAAAAAAGAAAATTTCACTTTTATCATGAATCCCTTCTTCCTATGGAAACAAGTAACTGAAGGTTCCTTACAGTTTAGAAGCAACTCCCCAGGGAGGGGGGTTTACCTTCTAGAGGGGCTCTGAATGCTCCTAGGCAGAAGCTCAGTGGGAAGGTAGTTTTCTGACTCAGAAGAGCTGGCCATAATTCCTTCATGTACACATTTCCCTCACAAATTCCCATTTAGATACTGACAACCCCTGAATTTTTATCTCCAACCTGGGCTTCCACCCTGAACTCCAGATTTATCTAACTGCCTTCTTGACATTTCCAATTTGATACCTAACAGAAATCTCCAACTTACCATGTCCACACATGAACTCCTGATCTTATCTCCCCTACACATTTCCACATGTTCACGTTAAAAACCCTGGAATCATTCTTGACTCTTTCTTTCAAAACTGACACCCAATTAATCAGCAAATCATGCAGACATTTCTTTTAAATTATATCCTAAATCTGGCAACATGTCACCACCTCCACTGTTAACACCCTGATCTGAGCCACCATTATCTCTCACTTAGATTTTTTAATAGCCTTCTACTTTTCTTGCTTCCACTCTATTCTCAATATAGGTTCCAGTAATCCTTTTCAAAAAAATCTAAACCAGATCATGTGACTCCTCTGCTCAAAACTCTCCCCATCTCACAAAGAATAAGAACCAAGGTCCTATATCCACTCTATTTTAGATTCTTTTTCCCATATAGGTCATTATAGAGTATTGATAAGAGCTGTGTATTACAGCAGATAATACTGTGCTATACAGTAGGTCCTTATTTGTTATCTATTTTATATATAGTAGTGTGTATCTGTCAATCCCAGCCTCTCAATTTATCCCTCCTCCCACCCCCGCTCTCCCCCCCGGTAACCATAAGTCTGTTTTCTACATCTGTGACTCTATTTCTATTTTGTAAATAAGTTCATTTGTACCATTTTTTTTAGATTTCACATATAAGTACTCAAATATATGCCCAGGAGCAGGATTGCAGGATCATATGGTAGGCCTATTTTTAGTTTTTAAAGGAACCTCCATACTATTCTCCATAGTGGCTGTATCAATTTACATTTCCACCAACAGTATAGGAGGGTCCCCTTTTCTCCACACCCTCTCCAGCATGTATTGTTTGTAGACTTTTTGATGACGGACACTCTGACTGGTGTGAGGTGATACCTCATTGTAATTTTGATTTGGATTTCTCTAATAATTAGTAATGTTGAGCAACTTTTCATGTGCTTTTTGGCCATCTGTATGTCTTTGGAGAAATGTCTATTTAGATCCTCTGCCCATTTTTTTTTTTTGCGGTACGCGGGCCTCTCACTGTTGTGGCCTCTCCCATTGCGGAGCACAGGCTCCATACGCGCAGGCTCAGTGGCCATGGCTCATTGGCCTAGCCGCTCCGCGGCATGTGGGATTCTCCCGGACCAGGGCACGAATCCATGTCCCCTGCATCGGCAGGCGGACTCTCAACCACTGCGCCACCAGGGAAGCCCCTCTGCCCATTTTTTGATTGGGTTGTTTTTTTTCATATTGAGCTGAATGAGCTGTTTGTATATTTTGGAGATTAATCCCTTGTCAGTCGCTTGTATGTATAACTGATACACATTGTTGTACAGCAGAAACTAACACAACATTGTAGATCAACTATACTCCAATAAAATTTTTTTAGAAAGAAAGTTAAAATATGCAAATGCAATAAAATATTTACAACCTATTAAAAAAGAACCAAAGTCCTTCAATGCCCTGCAAGGCTACACATGACCTGGCACCCGTTACCTCTCTGATCCCATATCCTACCAAGGTTGTCTTTGCCTCCTGTATTCCAACCATATTGGCCCCCTTGCAGCCAGAACTCCTGTGCTTTGGAGGAATGGAGAAGAGATGTTTGATGAGGGTATGTGTACAAGAAACGGTCTGTCACACTAACTCAAATTTTTAAAGACATAAAATATATTCCATCTGCATTCCATATTTTTATTTTCAGCCTATTATGCTCTGTGTGGTGATTTAAAGCATGCTTGCAAATTCTGTGACACTCCTTTTATCAAGAGGTGGGTATAATAATTCCCTTCCCTTTAAATAAAAGGAGGACTTAATCACTGCCTTAATCACAATACTGCAAAAGTGATGCTATGAAACTTCTGAGGCTTGATTAGAAAAGGCCATGCAGCATCTGCTAGTTTCTCTTGGCATGCTAACTTTCGGAACCTCGTCACCATTCCATGAAGTGGAGAGAACACATGAGAGACCATGTGTAGGTATTCCAGGTAGGAGCCATTAGCCAGTGTCAGCCTCCAGACAAGGGTGAGGAAACCAGCTTTCATGTGACTCAACTCCAGTCTCAAGTTGCCCCAAGGGAAACCACTTTGAGCCAAGCTCTGCTCAAACTGCAGATTCATGATCAAAATAAATGATTGCTGTTTTTGCTTTGTCATCCAGATATAGGTAACGGAACGTCCTGTTTCCACACCATTTCTGATTTGTATTTCCACAAATTAGCATCTACTTCACTGCCCTCCTCCTTCCATACGTCAACTTTTGTCTCTCTCCCCTCACTTTGGTGCTTCTTTTGTTCTTTCTCCCATTTTATTATGATGACAAGCATTTTAAATAAGCAATTCTACTGAAAGAGACATATTGGCCACACATATTTGAGAATTGGTTTTTGATGTTATAGCTTTGAAATATACTGCTTTTCATTATGTTGATGTGGTTTCACATCTTTATATACTTGGATGTAAGTGATTTACAAAAAAAAACAAAACCGTTGTCACTCTAAACATTTTTGATGAAATACCAAACTTAAGTCCTACCAGTCATGTTGCACAAGGCTGCTATGAGAATCATTAATCTTCACCTGATCTGTCCTTTCTTTCTCAATATAAAAGACACAATTACCCCTTTTCTTTAAACTACCAGAACAATATAGTAACTAAAGTAAATATACCAAAACTTTTACTTACAGAGGCTATCTCTGAATGTTGTTAACTGGTGATTTTTACTTCTTCATGATTGCCCCAAATTTCCACGGTAAACATGTGTTCCTTTTATAATAATTAAAAACAGACTTTTAAATTATGTATAACAGCATTATAAAAAAATTTCTAAATTGTTTTCTCTTTAAACAGGGGTGGGGGTCTTCTCACATTCTGGTTTTTTTTTTTACAGTTTAACCCAGAACTTTTATCATCAAGAAATCAGGCGACCAGTCCAGGCTGCAGGGAGCTGTGGGCAGTGTCCTCTTCTGTTCAACATTTCCAAAGTTTTATTCTTACCTAAGCTGGGGAGTTAGCTCTCCTAGTCTAGTAATCTAAGAAAATTTCTTTTTATTGGTAAATGTTTTATTTCTCCCACGTAACTTTCAGTTACAATATCACAATTTTAAAAAATAGATTTTTTAGATCTACTTATTTTTCTCTGTAGGTCACTTCAGCTTAATTATTATGGTTTTACACTCAGAGGCATTTGTAGCAGCTGCCTGTTTTATCCTTCCTCAAGCCATGTGGCTCTTTCCCATGTCTTTCCATCCTCTCGATGACTAGGCTTTAGTCATCAATATTTTTCAATTAAAAAAAGAAAGATTGATGTAGAAAACAGCAGGGGTTTCTATTTCAGCATCCTTTCTCATGGATGCTTACAGGGTTAGTGCATCTCTGTTCCTCTAAGGATCTCTTCATTTCCAGCTGGATGAATCCCATGAACTAGGATGGCTGAATGTTCCTTCCCAGAGAAAGTAAACCTAAAGTGGTTTCAGAAATTCTAGGGTACACATAAGCCAGTGCAATGCCTCTATTATTATGAAAGTTGGTCCAAAGTGATAAAATCATGTGTTTGGATCTAACATTCTCCACAGAACTAAGACGCTAAGTGGGTCTGGTTTTTCCTTTTGGGACCAAATACTAAATGGGACTTGGCCCAGGTCTCTTATTGCCACTTCTTATACTGAAAGGGATGGGGTTTATACGAATAGTGGAGAACTCTTATTTGAAAAAATAAAATTAACCTGCAGTTCTGTGGTGAGTTGATTAGCAATAGTTATGACCACCTTCTCAATTCATTTCAAGATGGTTTCTCCCTCACTATGTCAAGAACAGTTTTCACCTCTATTCTGGTGACCCTACATTAATGCTTGGCAGTAACTCTGATCTCTAACTAGATCCAGCTACACACTTGACACTCCACTTGGATAAGCACCTCAATGGCACACGTTCAAAACTGAACTCACGATCCTCTTCATCCCACAGACCTAGTCGTTCCCTCAGGATTTCCTATTTCGAGGAACGGCTCTCCCAATGCTGATAGCACCTGTTGTCCAGGACAGAAATCTGTCTCCTCTGTCCACTGCTGTATCTCCTACTCCTACACCCAACACAATGCCTGACACATAGATGGTACTTAGTTTTTTGATGAATACCGAATAATTTTATGGGAACTCCCATTAAATGGGAATCTCAACTTCCTCAAAGACCAATGAAACTGGTTATGGTTTATCCAAAACCCCAAGCGAATCTCTACTGCCTCTAAAATCCAGACTCTTTTCTCATGCCAAAGCTACCACTATTTACTCAAACAGCTGAATGCCTCCTAAAATCCCATCATTATTGTGCATCAACATGCAGTTAAATGAATGAATTGATTATAATTTTCTCTGCTCTACCAAATTTCTACTTCTCAAACTGTGCTTCATGAATGTGTCACTGCTGGAAAATGAACACTAACTGTGCATTGAGGGCATTTAACAGCAAATTTGAGTGAAACGTTGATATCTTGAGAGGAAAGATTTCTTTGAGCTCTACCAAGCATTTCTGAAAGCAAATTGTGTCAGCAGACTGAAATTACATACAAAATTATCTAAACTATTTTACATATGATACAGTCACACTTTGTAGGAGATGAAGCTTTCAAAATGTAGGGGATGAAGCTGAATAATATCAACCTCTGGTTAATTACCTCCAATCTAAGCCTCTGCTCATGGAAAAAGGCATAAGATGCAACTATGGTACTCAATAGTGTGAGACTTCAGGCAAAAGCAGAGGATGCTATTACAGCCCTGGTCACATACATGGGCAGTTGTGGCATTTCATCTACTATTTTAGAGACTCTCTGAGTACTTAATGCGATAAGGGATGCATTATTCCTGGACTTGGTCCATTACTTTTCTTTTCTTTGCATAGTACAAGCAGAGTAGGGCATACCTTGGAGTAACAAAGGAGGCTTCTTCTTATGCTGAGCTTTCCTTGCTCCAGACCACCTTAATTACATTAAACAGTTGTTGGTTAACTAAATCCGTCGGAGGTATACCACTAATTGTACAGCCATCACACCTTGAGGGCAAACACTGTAACTCCTCAGTCACCTGCTCTCTGATTGATCATTCTCAGTTCATGCTTTTGACTATTCAACAAGATCCTGAAAAATAAGTAATGAAACCTACATGTGAATTAGAACCCAGTAGAAAATCCTTCAATTCTAAAAATAAGAATCCAAGGTATTGTGTCCATTTGAATAATTCAAAAATTTTTAACAAGAAGTTTCCTAGATAGGATTAGGTAAGAGTACCTCTTCTCTATTTAGTTGGAATGTTGTCACATTCTGTCACTTAACTCCTTTTGAGGTCACAAATATTTCATGATAATAATAATAGCTAACATTTATTGAGCACTTACGAAGTGTCAAGTACCTTACTTAGATCGGAGTTTCTCAACTGTGGCACTACTGATACTTTGAACCAGATAATTCTGTTGTGGGACATGCATTTAGGATGGTTAGGAGCATCCTAGGTCTCTACCCTCCCGTACCTCACAACCAGCTGTGATAACCAAAAATGTCTCCAGAAATTGCTAAATATTCTCTGGTGGGCAAAACTGCCTCCAGTTGAGATCTACCACCTTAAATATATCAACTTATTTATTAAATCTCTAAACAGCTGCATGAGGGAAGTTCTACTTTCCATTGTATAGGTGAGAAAACAAGAGGCACAGAGAGATTCAATAATTTATCTAACATCACACAGCTCCTAGAGATACAGCTGGTCTTTGACAAAGGTAGTCTGACTCAAGAGCCCCAGCTCTTAACTGCTGCCCTAGAGACTTGACCCCTTTTTGACTTTTTAGGGCTTAATGAAAAGAGACTTGTTGGATCAGAATCCCTTCCAGAGTTACTGAAAAGGAACTGTTTCAGCAATGAAGACTGATTCAGGGATTGAAACTGACTTGAAAATAAGAGGGGGAATAAGGTCTCCTCCTTACTATGTATATCTGAGTCATGGTAATGGAAAGAAGACATTTTTAAAATGGAGGATCAACCATGTATAAAAAAATCTAAAATCCCACAGCCTGGTAACTTTGTTCTTCTACCACCTAAATCATTTTTAGATCTAGGTAGAATAGATGCTTAATATAATTTAGACACCTCCTCTTTTAACAGAAATATCTGGCCCACCAGCCAGCATCATTCTCATCATTAGATTCCCTCCTCTAATTGGAGATTTATATCTTCCAATTAGAAATTTCATTTGCAGATGATCCTTGTTAAAATGCTAATATCCACATTAAGCTCTGTTAGTCTTCGTTTAAATAAATTCATCAAGTTAGTTAGTGAGTCATTTAGCAAGCCATTAGTAAGTAAATTACAAAACATAAAGTTCTCATGGCCCAGTCAAAGACAGGGAAAATCTGGTTACAAGGTGTTTTGCAGGAAAGCCATACATAGGGCTGGTGGCACAGTGTGGGGCAGTACAAGATAAGCAAGGTGCTGGGCCAGGGACAGGTGGCCAGCAGTGAGAAGGCAGGGAGAGTCACATACAGGAAACGTTGCCTCCTTTCTGTCTTCCCCAGTTCCCTATTTGACAATCTCTGTCCCCCCTCATATTCCAGAGTTCTTCCCTCAAAAGGCAGATTGGTCCCAGGCTATCCAAGAAAGCTGCACAGCAGACCTGCCACTTTATAGCAAACTATGAGGGGCTGAAAATCCCCGAAGTGCATTGCTCTTCCTTGAATCAGCTACTCAAACTGCCTTCTACTTGAATGATACACAGATTTCTACGTGCAGTAAGCCTAAGCCTGAATTTGCAATGCACATGGCTTTCCCCTGGTCCTGGCTTCTACAAACATCTGTGGAACACAAAATTTCACCATCTTCCATGGGACAAGAGACACAGGGTGAGGGTGCTCCATGCTATCTTGTGTAGGCAGAAAAAAAGGAATTTCATTCCTTCTCCCCCTACTCAGTACCTCTAAATAAATGCAAGTAGACAACCACTCGTGTTCTTTGATCCAGGAAGTGTCAGTCACTACATTAAAAGGCTTCCTATTTGGGGGTGCCTATTGTGAGAATTTTTCTTCAAAAAGAGAATGAAAGAATAAAATGCAACTGAAATTTAAACTAGGCTCCGTAATTAAGCACTTTAAAGCTGCTCAAAATAATTTTCAAGCATTTACATGCTAACAGAAAATGTCTTAGAAAATATGAATAGACAAGAAAATCAGACCCACGGTTCATAACTGATATAACAGGAAAAAATTTTATTGTGGAACTATTAAAGGCCAATGATTAAAAGAAGGAAAGAAAACCATCGTGCAGATTAAAAAGCTATGTTGGGTAGTTAATTGCACAAGTGACCAGATAAACCTCACCTAAGCATACTGCAGTTATCAAGTAGGCTTAGAGGTGGAAAGCTGCCCTATATCTGATCAAACTACCTTGCCTTTTGAGAAAATCAGCGTGAAAGATAAGCATATGCGAACTTGGATCTTAAAAAAAAAAACAAAAAACTTCTACTTATTATATTTTGCAACTATGATTTTTTAAAGTGGTGGCCTTAGGAAAATCTGCTTTGGCAAGCAACTGCAGAGGCTCCTGTGGAGAGGAAGTGAAAAGACTGGGCGTATATACAAGGGCTGCTGGCACGTTCAAAGTGCAGGGGATAGTTCACAGAGTAAAATGTAGTCCTAAGTAAATGGGTTTCGGGCAATTTCAGTGTTAAGATAACATCATTAAGAGTAGAACAGATTGTGCTCAAACCCTGCTGTTTATAATTAACACGTTCCTTCCAAATACTCCAGGGTCCCTGGTAAATAGTCTTCTGCTCACATTCACCCAGACCAATCAGAGTATTTTCATCAGATTCCATGCTGGGCCAGCACCTGTCTGGACAAATCCAATAGAGCCAAAGAACTCCTCTCCCCGGCCAACTGAGTAGTTGGATGAACACAGCTTGGCTTAGTCATTGTCACAGTGTCCATATGGCTTTGAAGCTTGTTTTCACAAGAAATCATACAAGTATTTTATTATGTCAAAGTTCACCGTCCTATAAACAAAAACAGACAGTATGTTAGCATCCTCACTGCCCAGACTGCTCAGCTTCATATGTATGATTCTGAGAATCACATGCAAAATAGTTCACAACTATTGCTAAACAATCCTAAGATACTGTCAAAAGCATCATGACAGAATTGACATTATTTTTTTAAATGTCACTAGGAACAGAGTTTCTTTAAAAAGTTTTTTTTCCCCAACGCATAAAGTTTGCTTTTCTAAAAAAAGGAAACGAAGTTAGAATTATCCAACATTCTGTATTTCAGTTATACTACAGAAAGTTTGGATTTCATCTGAAAGCTATTTGCTTTTTGTCTAATAACCAGAATAAAGTAATTAGAGATGCAGAAGTATTTAAATCTTCTTTGCTTTTGAACATTGTTTATCTTCCAAAACACCTGTTTTATCATTACATAATGCATAGCTCATCTGTCCTCATTTGTAGTTTTCATTCTTTTCAGTCTTTTAACACTGGCTGACCTGTGTGTGTATTGTAACTAAATCTGTATGATACAAGAATACGATACAACAAACAGACGATGTGAATGTATATTTTTGTACTCTGATGGCAGGCAGAATAAAATAGCAGGAGACAGAGACATATAATTATTTTCCTTTCTCTAAACTCATTCTTCACTATAAATATTCAGACTTGGAGGTTTATTATTTGAATAAATGGTCAAAATAATTAGATATAATGATCTAGCAATAAGTATAAAATTAAAGCCTTAAAGTATTCAATTCTACAAAAATAATCATCCATGTGAGAACAGCCTTTAAAGATGCACTAATTGCATGCTCTTATTTATTAAACCATCATCAATTAGTGTTTTTGTCTATCATTTTGTAATACACTTTCTAAAAAAGTTTCTAAGCAAATGACTGACATATCAAATATTTTTAAAAATCTGGAATGGGGAACTATAGATACTGCTTATGAAAACACATTTTAAAATAGCTCAAATGAGATGCTATGGCTATTGTGGTACCTAACGATGGAATGAAGAGTACTTTAATTGTTTCATTACAATAGTGTCTCTTTAAAGAACACTAAAACTTTCCAAATTGTATAAAAACACTGTCAAAACAATTCTGTTATCATTAGCAGTAATAAAACAACTAAATATAGTTACTAAAATAAAAACTTATCTCAGGCATAAAGACACAAAAGTTATGGTTATTATACCATAAAGCTGTTTATTTTTATGTCCTTTTCTTTCATTCAACTCTAGAGCCCCACCAAATTTACTAGTAACAAGGTACCACTAACAAATCATTTTTAAAAAAATCATGAAAAGATTTTTCATGATTGGTTGAAAAGATCTTTTTTAGAGGATTTTAGAAGGAAACAGACATAGTAGGCTATTTTTAATCATAGGTAAAAAGGAAGGTTGAATTTGTATATCTCTCCAGGCACATTTCCCCACAATGATTTTGGGTCTTAAGGTTATAAACCTAAAGTAACAAGGTAAAGTGAACTTAGTGTTAAGTAAGTTTTACTGTCTTTTGGATTTTTTTCTTTCTTTCTTTCTTTTTTTTTTTTTTTTTTTGCATTGAGTGTAAAAGAAAAAGTTTAGAAGAAGCTAAGATGAAAACAATTAAAATTCCAACACTATGGGACCAGAAGGCATTATGTGATAGACTATTACAAAGCCATATAAAATGATCAATATGAAGCCATAACTACAATATTAAGAGAGGTAAGGAGAAAAGAGAATTGCAATTATGTTGTGATAGCTACAGAGAAATGTTTGTATAATGGACTAGTACTAGAACATAAACAAATGAAAATACTGTGATTTGTTAGTGGTAGGACTCCTCCATCTTATCTAAATCTATTTAACACTGCAGCATAATTTATGCAATAAATTTTTCTTTTTAGAATGAATGGACTGACTTAAAAATACTACGCAATTTACACTAAAAACACTTAAACACTTAAAAACACTAAGCATTTAAAGGTTCACTACATTCCATTTCTCTGCTTTGCCACTGGGAAGTACTCAAGTAAACTGAATCATACAGTTAAGATTTTTGGACTTTTAAAAAAACTAAATTAATTGTGAAAAGAGTATGTAAGATCATTCCTCTAAGAAACATTTACTGCCCAAGATGTATGACTACCTTTCTCTATCATCCTTCCATCCCCCAGTATAAACAGGTGACTTACCCAACTGATCCCCACATTTATTTTAAAACACAGCAGAATTTGATAGAATAACCACAGGGCAACATCAAAACTTAAATCACACATTCCAAAGATAGTTTTTAAATACTACAGGAGATTCTCTCTCTCATAGAACACAAATAATTATTTTCTAAAGTAAGCATCTAGAAAGAAATAGGATAAACAAAAATAATGTTGGTGGCACTCTGCCTAGGAGTAATTCTTAAACCAGAATTTAGAGTACTTTAATACAAGTTAATTACATGGCATATATCTAAGGATTTAATTTTGCCTTTATCCTTTTATTTCACTTTTTTGATGCTTTTACTACATTGAAATACTTTTTTCTCATGGGATACTATTTTATTTCCTTTTACTTTTGTAGGCAGTTTGAGTTTTTCATTTTTAGCTTGGTCCTTCAGACAATTTGCAATCATACAACTTTAAGTTGCAATCTTAAGTTATTTTGTAGTGTCTACCCACTGACTGTGGAGGGAAAAAATTAGAAACTTTAACTACCGTCAACATTAAGAACAACCCAGGGACAATATTTAATACACTTCTTGTCATCTGTCCTCTCCCATACTCTACCTCCATATTCTGTGCTCCTTTCTGGAACCAGCCTCCTAATGCTTCTCTGTCCAAATCTTTCCACTGTTCCTTGGTCAAGAACATTCTCTATGTCCTCTACCTCTTCCATGAATGAATGGTTTTTTTCCTCTTCCAGGCTTAACTGAAAGTTGGCTCCCCGTGAAGGACCAAGCCTCTTCTTCAGATCTTTCCAGTGAGGTTAGACTCTACTGCAGCCCAGGCAGTCCTGGCAGGTGGGCTCAGTGTCCCTGTGCAAAAAGCTCTGCTCCTCTGAGTCTCAGACCATTCCACTAACCACCCTTTATCCCCCTGTCACCACCTCTTAGTCAGCTAATAATGCAGCAGCCCGTTCAGTCTTCCTCTCTATTCCAAGATCTACCTCAGCTTTAGTGACTTCCCTGCACACTATCCCTCTCTCTTACCTCCAGTGGAGACAACTAGTTTACAAACCTCTCTTCACTTTCTCCTGATCTACAAATAATTACTGAGTATTATGTGCCAGGCACTGAACTATTAGCCCTCTACTAGCTTTACTTCCTTCCTTCCCTTCCTAGCTTAGACTCCATGGTTTGTCACTTCAAGCATTCATCTGCTAGCATCCACTGAATTCACCTGGCAAAATCCCAATCCTATGTGATTTCAATTACAGCCCTTTGCTGTCCCAGTACCTGGCATATGGAATGCTGTTGGAGAACATCACAAGTTTCACAGATTGCTGCCACTGTATATTCAAGGTCAGGAACCTCAACTGGGCCCTCAACACTAGCATCAAGTTGCTTTCCTTGTCAGCACTTTCTCCCATTCCCCACAGCAGCTATTTCAAATATCCATATTCCTCTCAAACTGCTAGTACTTCTGTCCTTAGTCTCAATATTGCCTCCTCCTTTACAGGCAGAATAGAAAACATCAGATCAGACCTTCTTCAACTTCTTGCCACCAAATCTCCCAATTCAGCTCCATTTGAATCCACCTTTTCCTCTTGTTATAATGCAAAGGGATTCCCCTCTCTCATCTAAGCCTACTTCTTTAACTAATATTTCTAAATCCCATGTTCTACACCTTTTCAAGGACTTTGTGCTTTAAATTAATAGCTCTCTTTTGTATCATTAACTCTCGTTCTCTACGAGTTCTTTCCTATCAGCATTTAAATATGCTCAAATCTTTAAAAAATAATTACCTGCTCACAACCCCACAATCTGGTTAGTAGGTAACAATCCTCTCTCCCTCTTTATAGCAAAAATATTCTAGAATGTAGGCACATGAGGCTAGGATACAAATCTGTTATACTTCTTGCTATATCCCCAAAGCCTAGCATAGGGATTATAATGGACAACACAATAAATCTTAAGTGAATAAAAAGCATCCTATTTACTGCATCAACTTTCTTATAAATACTACTTCAATGCCCTATAACCTGACTTCTACCTCACTGTATCCCTGAAAGTGTTCTTGATAAAGTTACATATGACTGCTTTACCATTAAATCAGATACACTCGGCCTGATTTCTTGGCAGCAACTGACAATTTTGACCATTACTCCCTTGCCTTAGGTTTTTCTACCTTTCTTGTATAATATACAACTTTTTATATAACTGTTTTATCCACTTAAGCTTGTATCATGAGTGTTTTCCTGTGTTTTTATCCTTCAAAATTATGATTTTAAATAACCGCACAATGGTTTTTTTGTAAGAATATATAATAAATTACTGATCCATTCCCTTACCTTGGATATTCAGGTTGTATCCTGTGATCTCATTGTTCATTCTCTGCCACGGGTGTCTGGAACTAGGGCTACCTACTTCATCTTTGCTAACTATCCTCGGGATCTCTGATCTCCACCAAACCTCAATTTGGAATGAAACTCTGTCTCCTTAGTAGCTCCCTTCTTCTTGTCGCCCCCAGAGTCAAGTCCACAATTGTTCCCTTTCATCTGCAGTTTTACTACTAATCATGATTTTTAAAAAACATGCAATACTTTGGACATTTGGCATATATTAAGTTTAAAGTCTTGTGCTGCGTTTGAGTAAGGCAATGACTGACAGTCTCTGCTCTGAGTTTCATGGACTTATACTGTAGGGAGGAAGTTCTAATTACTGAATTAATTACTTACGTAAAATAATGATAAGTCTCAGAAGATAAGGGGACCTGTATAACTGTTTATAGTGTGTGTGTGCAGGCATGAGCGATGGGAGGTCATTGTATGTTTGAGATGGCTTCTTCAAGGAAGAGACATTTAAACTGAAATCTAAAGGTTACGCAGCAGTTAGCTAGATAAAGGAGAGGAGGGGTTGGGAAGTGCTGCATATGCAATGAATGGTGTTATATGAAGAACTGAAAACAGCCAGAGCGGTTAAAGTGCAAATACCTAGGGGAGAAGATGTGCGTGGCAAGTATGGCTGGGCATAAAGGACGGGGCTGGGTCACTGGGGCCTCGCCGGCTATTTTAAACATTCTGTCTTTTATCCTAAGAGTTATGGGAAACTATTGATATTAAAGACTTTTAAGTAGGAAGGTGATATTAAATTTTTATAAGATCATTCTGGCAATAGTGTGGACAGCAAATTATAAGGGAATAAGAGTAGACAGAAGACCAATTAGGAAGCTACCAGAGAAGAGATGATGGTGGCCTGGTCTAGAGGGCTAACAGAACAAATGACAAAAGTGAATGAATCTGAGACACAATAGGAGGGACCCAACAGGCTCAAAAGGACTAATGCTTGGATACTGCGAGTGTGGGAGTGAGTGTGGGAGTGAGAAATGTCAATAATAACTCCCAGGTTTCAGGCCTGTGGAACATGGCAGACTGAAGTGCTAATCGCTGAACCAGGGAACACTGGAGGAAAGCTGCATCACTCCTTGTTTGCTGGCAGGCAGAAGCAGAGGTAGGAAGTGCTGAGTTCAGCTTTGTAAATACATTGATATAGGTGGGAAACATCCAATAAAGGTCAAGAATATTAGAAAAAAGGTCTGGCCTTTAAAAACTGGGGAGTAAGATTAGTGCATAGATAGTTGTTGAAGCAGGGGTAAAGCTAAAATTACCTAGGAAAAAATATAATATGAAAAGAAAAAAGAGCCAAGCCTCAAGGACCAGCTACATTTAAAGGTCAGGTGGATAGGATACGCTGGCAAATGAGCTTTAGAAGAAACAGCCAAAGAATAAATATGAAAACCAGAAGACTGGAATCATGGGCTCTAGGGGAAGAGAGTTCTGAGAGACAGAGAGAGAGAGAGGTCAACTGTGTTGGGTGCCTGAAAGAACAGAACAGATAGTCTGAGGACTACAAAAGGTTCTGGTGAAAGGGAGGAGACGGAATTCAGAGCAGAAGTGGAAGAATCCACCTTAGACAGTAAGAGGACCCCAACCTACTGATAAAGGAAAGACAGAAGATGGGCACCAATGTAGGTAGCTGAAGAAGTTCTCAACTGATAGTCTCGATTTAGCTCTGTGAAACAGTGAATACTGAACAGAGTGAATACAGACATTAGAACTTGTGGTTTGAACAGAGTCAAGAATCTAGGTTGAAAAGAAACCTATGAACCACATGCTCTACTGTTCAGTACATGAGATGGAATGGCTGGGAGGCTGGTAGAAGATAATCAGTCATAAGGAGAAGAGGAAAATTGAGCCAGATTGCAAGAGTCTCAAAGAAACCCCCATTTTCACAAGAAACTGGGGGAAAGTAACAATCTAGAAATGGCACCAAGAAAAAAGGATAGCACTTAAAGAGCATCCAACCCTGAGGGACTGGGGTTTGAGAAAGTAAGAAGCTACCAGTAGAGATAACTCTAGGGAAAGTATCTTCAGGTAAGAATCAGGTTTTCATTAAGGCAGTGACAGAGAATATTAGGGAAAGATAGAAGGATGGGGGAGGGAGGGAAAAAATGGCAGGTTAAATCATCAGAAAAGAAGTACAAAAACATCACTGGGATGAGAAGGTGGATGAGGGCAGATGTGGAAAGAGGGAGGTGACTATTCTTTGGACACTGCCCATGGAAAGTAAGAAAGAGTAAACACATGTAACAAAGCAAGTTAGAGTTCCCAAGTTCTACGGCAAAATTCCAGGTCTACAATTCCTGCTCCCTTCTGAGGTTGTAAATGGAAGTGCACTTCTCTGGAAGTGTTTAATATCAATGATGCTGTGGATTAAGCAACACACAGTTCAGTTCGGTTCACTGCATATTCATCATATGGGGCACTCACAAACCTGTCCTGTATGTGATTATGATGGGGCAGAACTCAACACATACACAGTCATGACAAAATCCCTGAAGTAAACATTCAGCATTCAAAAGTTATGCCTTTGACAGAGGCTCTTAAGATACAGAGTTTTAAATACCATTATTTAGAAACAGAAAGTTCCTGCTTTATGGTCATGTGGAATGCATTCCAAAAAAGTTTCTGCTCAATTTCCTCCGTGTAAAAGTTTGCCCAGTTTTATCATAACAACACATTTCAAAACCCTCATTTCAAGTTTCAGAGTCTACATGTCATCAAAATGTCTCAATACCTGCTTCACAGTATCACAGAACTTTTAATTCAGAAGAGACTTTGGGGCAGAGGCTGCCAACCTGTGGACTTCAGAAACTTCAAGAAACTGTAAAATTCATTAGAGGAGATCTGCAAATCCATACGTATGTCAAGCACTGGTTTTAGGCTGAATAATGTTCCATGCCTATATATTATTAATTTTGAAATATACAAAAATACTTCCATAATTAATTTTAAAAGGATTTTAAAATGGAATCATCATATTCAAAAAGGTTGGGAAGACACTGCATTATGGCTTGTCTTGTTCCACCTACCAGGCTACCCACACACTACCTCTTCTACTACAAGTCTTGACAAACTGTTATCCAGTTGCAACCATAATGGCTGGAACATTTTGCCTAACAGCAAGTACACCTCTTCATGAGGAAACTCGTTACATTTTTAAATAGCTTTCATTTTGACAGACATACTTTCCTCCCTTGAATTTCTAATGCTCTAGAATTATCGAGAATTAGTTTCATCCATTTTGCACATGACAGCCTCTGAAATACTTGAGGTGGTTACCATATCCTTCCTAAGCCTTTTCTCTCACACCTTGCCCCTCACTCACAGATGTGACATGGTTCCTCATTCTACTACTCTCTCCTCCTGCCCCCTCAGCATGTACCCATTCATTAATGCCCTCTTTTAAAACTCCAAGCACAGCACAGCATACCACATTTGATCTGCCTATGGCAACACACAGTAGACCTATTATATCCCTTGAACAAGACACCAAGACTTTTAAAACCCTGCAGTCATCTAAAATACTTAGAACTTAAGCCAGGTCTCTTCCATCTTGTTTTAGTACCTATGAGGTTTTTTGTTTTTTTAACTGAGGTAGCAATGGTTTTTAACATTATATAAGTTTCACGTGTAATTGTATTTTGACTTCTGTATACACTACAGTACATACTAGGTTTTAGTAGTCAACTGCCCATTAAATCCTACCTTGCTACTATGTGACCATTATTCCAGTCTGTTAAGGTCTCTCAGAATCTTGATTTTTTGCCATATAACATGTTAGCTAATTCTCCCAATTTTATGTCATTTGTAAATTTGATGAGAGGGTTCATTCTACAGTGAAACTTATGCATTCTTGGCACTAAAATGACCTTTTCTTGCTTAAATGACTAACGACATTACATTAGAAAGAAGATTAATTTTTATATTTAGTATATCATTTACATAATTCAAGACATTTAAGTTAACAATTATTCTACACTTACCTAGCAATAGCTCTGATGAAGTCCAGAGATACTGTGCATTTGTATTTTGGTCCATCAAGCTGATCGTCATGGCCAACCAGGGTTAATAGCTGAAGAGTCACTAAAGAGGTAATCTAAAAATAAGAAAGCATTTTTATGAGAAAATGGTTTAATCAGATTACATGATGCCCTTGTTTCTGAAACATTTTATACTTTGATAAAGATATATAACTGAATTCACAAGGACATCTGCAAAGAATATGACTACTTTGAAATTTGTATATACAAATTTATACATATGCTTAAAGTCTTAGTTAAACCAATGATCAACCTTTAAGGACTCCACTAGAGACAAATTTATTTCATTTAATGACACACACATGACTGCTAACCTTTAAAAACTATAAACAAAGGACATTCTTTCTCTCTATAAAAAATTTATGAAGTTTCTATCTAAACAGCTCAGAATAGCAAATCTGTACTCCCTTGAGAATTGAGCAGTTAAAATGTGAAAGTGGGCCTTTTTCAGAGTTGGGTATCTGGTTAGGTAAGAAATACATCCTTCAGACCTGGACTTAGGCTTCTTTTAAAACTGATCACCAACTAGGTAGTCAGGAAAACACCGGGTGGATTAATACTGGCAAAAGCAAAAGTGTATTTTGACAGGTCAAAATCAAAATAATTTCACATGCATAAGGCCAACAGAAGTGTTAAATGCTCTGAAATCCAAGAAAGAAAGCTGACCCAAGAGCTGAAATTCTTTGAGTAGCCCATTCTCTTCTCCCAATTTTATTATGCTGCAAAGACTCCACTATGTTTCCCATTACAATTTTTAAATTTTATTATTATTATTATTTTGGCTGCGCCACGCAGCTTGCAAGATCTGTTCCCTGACCAGGGATCAAACCCGGGCACGGCAGTGAAAGCACCAAATCCTAACCACTAGACCACCAGGGAACTCCCTCCCATTACAATTTCACAGGGAAAACTGTTATGCAGTGTTCAGTCAGCTGTCATTACTTTATAAACAATTTTTTAAAATGAACACATGGATAGATTACCACAGTATTTTATGTATAGAAAATACTACATTTAGCAAATATAAAACATTTTTTCAATTAGAAAAACATTTTGTATCAATAGATCGAAATATGAAGCTCTGCATTCAAAAGGCTAAGACTTTTAATTTCTAATATTACAAATTACATTTTTGTCTTTTAAGACAAAAATGTCTTGAAACTTTTTTTAAAGTAAACTTATTTATTTTTTGCTGCACTGGGTCTTTGTTGCTGTGCACAGGATTTCTCTAGTTGCTGCGAGCGGGGGCTACTCTTTATTGCGATGAGCAGGCTTCTCATTGCAGTGGCTTCTCTTGTTGCGAAGCACGGGCTCTAGGCACGCGGGCTTCCGTAGTCATGGTTCGTGTGCTCTAGAGCAAAGGCTCAGTAGTTGTGGTGCGGTTGCTCCGCGGCATGTGGGATCTTCTCGGACGAGGGCTTGAACCAACGTCCCCTGCACTGGCAGGCGGATTCTTAACAACTGCGCCACCAGGGAAGTCCCGAAACACTTTTTATAGATGTTCTATGTGTTGAAAAGAACATGTATTTTGAAGCTTAACGTTACACTCTCCATTCTACATATATTTATTAGATCAAGCTTGTTTGTGTTGTTGAAATCTTATAAACATTTTTTATCTACTTGAGAGAGGTACTAAAATTCTCCCCTTATAAGAAGTTTGCCTTTTTCTCTTTATAATTGTTAGTTTTTGCTTTGTATTTTTGAATCTGTGTTATTTGATGCATAAATTTAAAATTATGTTTTGCTGACAAATTAAATCTTTTCATTATTATCTAATGGTCCTTTTTTTTTCAAAAGTAATGGCTTTGCCTTAAAGTGTGTTTTTTTCTAGTATTAATATACCTATATCAGCATTCTTTTAGGTGCTTATCTTTTTTCCTATGTACTTTTCATCATTTTACTTTCAGGTTTTGTATTTTCTTAACTTTAGACAGTGCTCACATAAACAACATGTAGTGTGATTTTCTTTTTATAGTCAGTCTAACAACAGTCCTTTTGGCTGGACTATATACTCCACTTGCTTTCACTGTAAAGATATTCTAAAATTTTATTTCTACCATTATGTCAAGCTTTCTATTTCTCCTTCTATGTGTCTTATTCTTTTCTTGCCTTCTTTTTTTGCGGTATGCGGGCCTCTCACTATTTTGGCCTCTCCCGTTGCGAAGCACAGGCTCCGGACGCGCAGGCTCAGCGGCCATGGCTCACGGACCCAGCTGCTCCGCGGCATGTGGGATCTTCCCAGACCGGGTCACGAACCCGTGTCCCCTGCATCGGCAGGGGTGGACTCTCAACCACTGCGCCACCAGGGAAGCCCTCCTTTGCCTTTTATTGAACTGAATTATAATATTTTGAGGACTGCCCTGGTGGTCCAGTGGTTAAGACTCTGTACTTCCAACGCAGGGAGTGTGGGTTTGATCCCAGGTGGGGGAACTAATGTCACACATGCCGTGGGGTGCAGCCAAAAAAAAAAAATTAATCCCCACTGAGATGTAGACATTCGAGAAAACACTTGAAAAAGATAGAAAAAAGGTATGAATTATAATATTTTTTCATTCTATTGTTTTACTCTATTACCTTGGAAATAGTTTTATACTCTAATTTCCATTTTAATTTTTTCTTTGGCCCCCAAGCTATTTTAGAATTCTTCTTTAATTTTCAACTCATAAAGTTCCTCTAGTATTTTTTTGATTTTTTTTTAAGGGGGGGATATCACAGAATATGGTCTGTATACTACCAATCCTTTGAAATTTGATGAGAAAGCTGGATTCTTCAGGGGGAAAGAAGAGGGCACAGGGACACGAATGCCACTGTGACAAAGAGTGAAACTGACCACAGTGGTCACTCTGCCTGTCCTGCCTGCCAAGCCCCTTCCCTCTTTGTCCCAAGAATGTCTTCAGCTGATGGCAAATGAGTGAAAAACATGCCCACAAAATGGGATGACCCATCATAGGCAAACAAGGTGGAGTGAGACAAGAGTTTTCTCTCTTACTTATACACATACTTATATCCTATCCTCCATTTTGCCTCTTGGACTGCAAAGCCTAAAGTATTGACTATGTGGGCCTTTTACTGAAAAAGTTTGCCAACCTCAGCATTAAAAAAATTGCTAGATTCAGATAATTAATTTAACCAATGTAGAAATCGAGATGTTCAGTGACTTGTCCAAAGTGATAATGACTAGATAATGACAGAAACTTACTTGACTAGGATTTAGGTCTCCTAACTACAATTCCCAAACTTATGAAAAGCATGACTAAAATGCGATGATAGCTGAGAGCTAACTTCTAATAAGTTGTATCATAATCTTGCCTGAATAAAGAATGTGTTAAAAGAATGAGGATGATCTGTAAAAAAAGGGAGTGTTCAAGAGAACAGACCTGTCAGTGTGCCTCCAGCCAACAGGACCAAGGGAATCCTTACCCATTAACTTGGAAATCTAGTATGTGCTGTAAGTACTGTGGAGGTGTAGTTGTCCAGCTGTCATTCTGTTAATGATTTTCTTAGTAATGTTTTATATGCACATATGAGTAAAGTTGATGAACAGGTAAAAACATGTCAAGTTACTCAGCATTTTTATAAATGTGCTCCCATTTATCTAGTTTAGGAGTTAAGTTAAATGAAACAGAAAATTAAGTTGGCTGTTAAAAATTTGTGAAATAGGGCTTCCCTGGTGGCACAGTGGTTGAGAGTCCGCCTGCCGATGCGGGAACGCGGGTTCGTGTCTCGGTTGGGGAGGATCCCACGTGCCGCGGAGCGGCTGGGCCCGTGGGCCGTGGGCCGTGGGCACTGGGCCTGCGCGTCTGAAGCCTGTGCTCTGCGGCGGGAGGGGCTGCAGAGGTGGCAGGCCCACGTACCGCAAAAAAAAAGAAAAATGTCTGAAATAGTATTGTGCTCATTAAATGAGGTCATCTGTAAAGCAACTTAACACAGTGCCTGTAACACAGTTAGTATTCAATAATATGAGCTACTATTTATATTATTACCATGTATTAGCACTATTTTTTAATTTCAAATTTAATGAATAGCTTTCTTTTCTAACAACTTTTAGAACTGTTAACTGTTAGAAAACTTTTCTACCAGTTTTCTTTACTGAAAACTCACTATATTTTATCTGAAAACAGTTTCACATATATATATATCCTATAGCTTTCTGAATAATGAGCCATGCTTGTTTAGAAAATAAAAAATAAAACTATCTGCAGATTTAAAATATCTTTATGAGATTTATAAATATTGACAACAAACTATTGGTTACCTGTGGGGGGAGAGAGAAGAGGGGAGGGACAAGAGTAGGGAATTAAAAGGTAAAAACTACTATGTATAAAATAAATAAAAAATAAACTACAGGATATATTGTACAGCACAAGGAATATAGCCAATATTTTATAATAACTTTAAATGGAGTATAACACCCCAAAATATTAAATCACCATGTTCTACACCTGAAACTAACATAATATTATAAACCAACTATATTTTAATTAAAAAAATACTTCTGAACAGGTCAAGAAAAGTAATGTGCACATATATAAATTACTTTGGAGAAACACTCAATGTGTCAATTTCACCAGGAAATGATGTAGATTAAAAAAATGAGTTGACCAATAAAACCTGTATGAAAAATATAACAAATTAAAAGTTATATGGCAGATTAGACCCAGATGTAGAGAAAATTAAGGAATATGAGGATAGTTCTGAAGAAATGATACAGAATGCAAACTAAAGAGGTTAAAAGAGAAAATATGAAAGAGGTTAAAAAATAGAAAAGACAAAGTGAGAAGATCTAACATATTCCTAATCAAAGATCAAGAAGGAAAACAGAGATGGAAAGAAAAGGGCAGAAGTAATATCTGAAAAAACAATGGATGAAAATTCATTCAAAAAGATAAAAAACACCAAATCACAGAATTAAAGGACCAAATAAATATAAACAAGGAGAAATCAAAAGAAATCCATACCTAGACACATCATAGTGAAAGTACAGAAGACCAAAGATAAAAAGTTCTTAAAAGTAGCTAGAAAAGGAAAAACAGATTATCTTCACAGGAATGGCAACTGGACTGACAGCTGTTCTAAGAACAACGATGACAGATGATAATTGTGAAGCTAATTAAAAAAAAAAATGGTGCCAGGTACCACAACAGTAACAGAATTTGCTGTTTTCTCAGGTTTTGTTTTTTTACTTTTTTTTTTTTTAATAGAGTGTGCTGGATGTCTCTATAATTTTGTTCAGATGCCTGCAGAACCTGGAAACGCTGTTGCTGCTATTGATGCATAACATACTGCTATTGGTCTTTTTATATAAATAAATCTATCTATCTACATATATATATAATTTGAATTTTGGGAAACTTTAGCTGCACTGTCAACTTTGGAGAAGTATCCCAGTTGTACCGTGTTGGGTTGGCATTGTACAGAAATCAACAGCCGTATTGGTCTAGAAATGTTAAACATAATTTTTTCCATTTGTACAGGGGTAATGCACTGTATTAAATATGTAAGGTCTTATCTACATCGGTTTGATTACAGAAACTAATAAAGTATTCTCTAAAAAAAACAAACAAAAAAAGAACAACGATGAAAGACATAAAATAGTGGTGTATTTTCAACATACTGAAGAAACTGTTAACTCAGAACCGTGTGGCCAGAAAAAACAATCGTTTAAGACTGAGAATGAAATAAAAGGCACATTTCCAAACTAAGACCAACCAAAGGTTTGCTATCAAAAGATCCCTATTCACTCAAATTCCTAAAATTACCTCCAGGTGAGAAGTAAAGGAATCCAAGTTGGAAGGTCTGAAGTGCAAGAAGGAATGAAGAACAAAGAAACTGGTAAATGTGATGGTAAATCTAGATTAATTTGCCTGTTTAGGTGATAACAATACTATATTATGGGTTTAAAAATAGGATTAAAGTGCACAATACCAGTAATACATAAATTGGGAGTGGACAAAATGAAGTTAAAATGTCCAAGGTCCTATGGTATCTGAGAGAATAAAAGTACTCACTAAATTTTGACTTTGATAAGTATGAATGTTATAATAGTTATAGTAACAACTAAGAGAATAGAAACAAGTGTATGTACTTCTAAATTAGAAGGGGAAACCTGAACTAGAAAAATCCAAAAGAAAGTAAGAAGAAACAGAAATAGGTAAGACAAATATAAAGTATAAAACAAGATAATAGATATAAACAAAATTACATTAGTAATTATATTAAAAGTTAACTAACTTTTGCAAATAAAAGGCAAAGATTAAGTGACTGAAAAAATAAATCCAACTATATACTGTTTAGGAGAGATACATCTAAAACAGAAGAACATGGGAAGGTTAAAAGTCAAAGGACAAAATGAGATACATGAAGCAAACTAAAGAGAAAGAAAAATGATGGTGTCTTCATGCAGACAAAAGAGAATTAAAGAGAGATTTAAAGAAGGGCTCACTTAGTAATGACAGAATGGAGGCCCTGAGCTCCTATCTCTCACAAGCTGAGTGGCTTGAGACCTTTACTATGAAGGGATGAGACACAGAACAGGATGAACAGCCAAGGAATAATGGAATCTTTGGGGGAAACTGAGTACTGCTGCAAGTCAGGACAAACTCATTTTCCTTCCCAGTTTAGAAACAGGTAGGGATCATGATGAGAAAGTAGGTCTGAAAGTTTAATGAATGGGAGGCTACATAGAAAAGAGGTGACATCGTCTCCTATGACAAAATATACTCATTAACTTCATTCCTTTCTATCTTTCTACCAGGAATTCATTTGCTAAAGTAGGTTAGTAATAGACATTTGAAACTCACAGATTAATCTCCCTTTATTATTAAAAATAGATTTCTTTATTAGTTCTTTTTCTTTTAATATAGAAGACATTACTTACATTTTACTTTCCCACTGGTATTTCCTTATACTATTTCTTATAACTTCTACTTTCCTGTGATTCAAATACTCTCACATATTTAATTCAATTCTTTAATCCAAACTGTATGCTATATTTACTCTTCTTCCATTTTCTTCATAAACACAAAACCTTTAATCTAGTTAAGTTAGAATTTCAAGAATATTTTCAGGTATCTGTCTTATTACTTTTACCATATTAGTTACAGCAAATTACCAAAGGCAATTAAGTTGAAACAGACAGTCCCTTGAATCACTTTCAGTTCTACCAAGATTCCATGATAAATGAATCACATAAATTACACAAAGGATATAGTACCACTTTAAGATGTAGCAGTCAAAAAGCATTTCCAAAATATTAGTAAGATGACTGCT
Source organism: Aethalodelphis obliquidens (assembly GCF_003676395.1). NCBI lineage: Eukaryota > Metazoa > Chordata > Mammalia > Artiodactyla > Delphinidae > Aethalodelphis > Aethalodelphis obliquidens. The sequence goes on from NW_020837971.1 coordinate 6,459,353, forward strand.
CAATTTGTTGGGGGGTGGGAGGGTAGGGTCTGATTTAGGAGAAACTTATACACAAAAAATCTAAACCAAAGTGAAAACAATTAAATTGTAATGTTATTTTTCACATTAAAAAACACTAATTTCAGAGATTTTTTTTTTTTTTTTTTTTGCGGTATGTGGGCCTCTCACTGTTGTGGCCTCTCCCGTTGCGGAGCACAGGCTCCGGACGCGCAGGCCCAACGGCCATGGTTCACGGGCCCAGCCGCTCCGCGGCACGCGGGATCCTCCCGGACCGGGGCAGAACCCGCGTCCCCCACATCGGCAGGCGGACTCCCAACCACTGCGCCACCAGGGAAGCCCTCAGAGATCTTTTACTCCTTGAACTTACCATATGAACAAAACTAACATACAAATACATAATTTAGGAGAATGTTACATAAAGCAGTGTACAAATACCAACAACTTAAAAGTACTTTGCCAGTTTATGAAAATAATGTGGAGTAAAACTGAAAAAATCAAATACAAAGATTAACTTATGGGTTCAACATTTTGAATCTCAAACATATTAATTTATGCCTAGATGAAAAATTCTGGAAAAAATATATGAAACTTTTGGAAAATTATTTCTATACATGTATAAGTACCAGAATACCCACCTTCCTCTCCATTACTGAATCCTTAAAATTATCTAATTTTTATTTCCCACTGCAGAGCCATGAAACTCTTGAGGACTTGGTCTAGGTACTGTGCATTCAAAGATGAATAGCATCATGGAAAATACTGATTTACTTCCTTGCCCAACGTTAAATGTTCACGACAAAATGATGAGGTCACATCTGCAGGCTGGCATTAATGTCTAAATATTTTGATATGGTCAGTAGGAATATGGCAAAGCCTGTAGACAGTAAGGGTACTCAGGACCAGACTCAGTTTTGTATTTGAGTGTGTGCAAACATAAGATAGAGGTGGAATCAGAGTCTTTCTCATCTGCTGCAGCAGCCGAGGATTTAGTAACAAAGAAAACGACACACAAGAGTCACTACTGTTGTTAAGACCCCAAATGAAGGAAGCGATTTAGTTCCAGCAAATAAGAATTAACTGGAATATTTTGCAGGCTATAAAATTGATGTCTTAGAAAGATTTAATCTTTGTTGGGGAAAAGCTCTGTAAATAATGGCAAAATAAATTTGAATATTTTGAAATCTTTTTTAGCACTGTCCAATTTACAGAAAGCTTTTCATCCAATTGAGCTAAAATAACCCTAAAACATATTTCATAAACAAATACTAACAACAAGCCTAGCCAGAAGAAAATATATCAAAAAAAAAATACAGGAGGACTTCCGGTCCAGATAACATGGCACAGATTCATATTTATGGTTCTTCCCTGCTAAGTGCAACTATAAACCCTGGAAATAACCTAAATAGCAACCAAAGGACTCTGAAAGGTGGAAAGAGGAAGGCAGACTGCTTAAGGACCCAGGAATGGAGGAATAATGTAGAGGCAGGAAGTCTGAAGAATCCCCACCCAACAGCACAAGGTGACCCAGGCTCAGCATCTCCTGACACCCAATCCAGAATAGAAAGCTACCCAGGTAGGCTTATTTCTCTCCTGGACTGAACAGGAGTCCTGCCCAAAGGCTGAAAGTTGTACGTTGTGTATCTGGCAAAACTATCCCTCATGAATGAAGTGGAAATAAAGACATTCTCAAATGAGGGAAAACTAAAGAATCCGTCACTAGCAGACCTACCTTTGAAGCATGGCTAAATGGAGTTCTTTAAACAAAAGGGAAATAATAAAAGAAGGAACCTTAAACATCAAGACAGAATAAAGAACAATGGAAAGAGCAGAAGTATGGATAAAGTAGACTATCGCCTCATGAGTTTTCTAAATCATATTTGATTAAAAACTGACACCATCTGATAATCAAGACAATGATATTTAAAAAGTGGGAAAGTTAAAATAACGTAAACGTAAGTAAGGTTATCGTATTTCATTGGAAGTAGTAAAACATTGATACCACTTACAGAACTAAACATGCAATTACCATATTACCCAGAAATTGCACCCTTTGGGCATGTTCACACAAAAACCTGTATATGAACATTCATAGTAGTTTTATTTGTGACAGCCAAAAACTGGAAAGAACCCAGATACCCTTCAATGGGTGAATGGTTAAACAAACTGTATATTCCATATCATGGAATACAACCCAGCAGTAAAAAAGAATGAACTACTGGTACATGCAACAATTTGGATCACTCTCAAAGGAATTAATTATGCTGAGTGAAAAAAAAAAAGCCAACCTCTAATGTTACATACTGTATGATTCCATTTATACAAACTCTTGAAATGACAAAAATTTTAGAGGTGGAGATTAGTGGTTGCCAGGGATTAGAGGAACAGGCAAGAGAGAGGTGGGTGTCATTATAAAAGGCGGGGTCCTTGTGATGGTAGAACTGATATATCGACTGTGGAGAGAGATACACAGACCTACACACAGAATAAAATTTCAAATAACCAAATATGCACAGACATACACAAAAATGAATATATGTAGAAGTGGAAAATTTGATTAAGATCAGTAGATCGCATTAATGGCCATTTCCTGGTTGTGAAACTGGGTGAAGGGCATGCAGCAAGAAAGAGCCCTTATTATCTCTTTCAACTGCACATGCATCTACAGCAACTCAAAAAAATTTCTTGATTAAAAAATAACACTGCTAAAATACACAAAATATAGAGGGCTTTGAGAAAGACCTTATAAACTGCCAGAAGGCATTTTATCTCAAAATATTTAAGGACCTATGAAGTAGATACTTAAACCTACTCATAGAAATAAAAACATTTTTTGACCTTTATTTACAGGGATTTTAAAGAAACTATTTGATAAAATATTGTTCAAAGTGGGCAAGTGTGAGAATATTATTTCAATATTGATAGGTCACTGGGGTGAGGCTATATGGGTTTTTAAAAGTTCATAGATTACAGATTTTCCCACTGAAAGCCAGATAATTAGTTGTGACTTGTGGTTCAGCCACAAGGAGGATTTGTAGCTGCTGGTTTCATGCTGTGAGCCCATAAAAATACCACAATGTTGCTCCAAACCTGTGGCTAGTACAACTTATCACCTCCTCTAAAGCATAGAAGGATTACAGCAAAACTGCTATTATATAAATCCCAACCTCAGTGTTCTACATTTCCCCAAATTCTACCTTTTATTTCTATTTTTTTCAATGGTGAAAGTTTTGTTTTTGTTTGTTTGGAGGCTACAGCAACCAAATGCACTTCAAAACTTATTAAATACTAAAGTGTTCCACTATAAAAATTATTATGAAATAAAATTATGAGCTAGCCCATCAGGACTGGAATCCTTGGAGATCAATGCCTCATTTCACAGATGAGAAAACAGACATCATAAAAGGATGACTGGCATTATCAGCCCCTAGTCAGTCACCCCTAACAAATTAATATGTTGGACATGTTAGCAGATGTTTCAAATTATTAATCCAAAAGTCCCAATGAAAAAGAATATAACATATATACCATGCAAGAGGTTTACCAGAAAACATTTTAGAGTCGTGACACACTTTAAATTAAGTACTTAATCCTAAGAATATTTAACATATTAAAAATGCTTAGCCAAAATAATGCTTCATTTTGGGTGCTCATGAATATTAGAAGGTGGTCTGCCAAGACTATGACTACTGTAGTAAAGATCCCAGTCAGTGCTTTTATCTTTTCTGCTACTGCTCTTCAAAGTTCCTGAGAATGACACATATGTAACTGGCATTCACTCCTGAATGGTCAGTTCTACTGAATATCAGTGACCATGGGTAATTAGTAGTATAGGGAGTGGAACTTGTTATTGAGTCCAGGTTCTATAGTTTAGATATAGACATCGACAGGTCTGTATCTACAGGCTATAGATATAGGTGTTGTACTAGGCACTTTATTTTATTTTATTTTTTTAACATCTTTATTGGAGTATAATTGCTTTACAATGTGTACTAGGCACTTTGATTCCTTCAGTCCTCACAACAGCACAGCCATGAGTTAGGCTCTTTTTCGAGAAAAGGAAACATCTTCAGAGAGGTTAGTAAATATTCAAGATCACTGAGCTAATAGTGGTAAGAGTTACACTGGATTTGAATACCATCTGAATTCAAAGCTTATACTCCTTACACTACCCCAAAGGGAGATGCAGAATATAGGGAAGAGATCATCTTATTGAGACAGACTAAGGAAAGCATTACAGAAGAAGGCACCAATAAGGAAAAGTGAGTAAAAAGACAACTCTGAAAGCATTTCACAATGAAAGGGGATACTGTGAGTCTGCTGGAGGTTAGAAACCCAGCAGCAAAGACACTGCAGATAAAACAGAGGAAAAAACTTAAATGAAATTGTAGCAAAAAGGATACAGAAATATCTCAACAAAGGCAAATGTCCTGCCCCAGGGATACAGGTAATAGCCTTAAGAATTAACAATCAACAATCCTGTGAACAAAATTATCAGATATGAGAGGTTTGATATTACCAAAGTAATATTAATGTGGAATTTATTAACCTTATGACATTTAAACTTTTCATAAATCAAACTGCATATTATATTAGACATAAAATTACTGTTTTTAAGGTTTAATTTTTAAAAGATAAATTAAGGTGGAGGAAAAAGCACAATTTCTTAAAATCTGAAATTATTAGACAACACTGAAAATGGTATCCCAACGCAAAACTTCCTATACATTTGTGGATTAAAGATAATTTACCAAAAAAATTCATGACTATAAATCATACAAAATATATAATAGTTGAATAAATTAAAAGTTAGCATACACATTAAAAATGTTAAAGCAAAGATATGAAAAGGTCTTTCCTGAAACACTGGAATAATTGTCAAGAAATACCATTTTAATTACCTAAGTAAATTTAAATTTCTGTGGGGAAATTATTACTCCTCTTCTTGGTTTCTATTACCTGTAAAAACATATTCCTTTGCCAATAATTTTCAGACTTTAGGGAAGTATACACTGTTTTCCACAGCTGTTTTTGTTGTCTATTGTATCAAGCTCAAATTCAAATGAATGAAATTCAACTGACAAAAAATTAGCCTAGAAAATGGGTTTTCTTTTTCAAAGTGAGGGTTTAGATTTTGTGCTAGGAAATACAGAATAAAGTTTAAAAAGAAAGTTGTACAAAAAGTCAGTCTCTTTACCTCTAAGTTTTAGCCATGTTTCCACTGATGTTTCTCCTCAAAATATAAATTCTGGTTTTTACTCCTTGGTTTAAAATCAACAAACAAAACTAAAAATCTGAAGCATCTTGCTATCAAAGAGAATAATATTTCCGTAGTCTTTATACACACACACACATATACATACATAAACATATAAATGTAACATATTGACACTAATTAAAGGATTTTATTTTACTTTAGCTTAAAATAATCAGTCTACCTAATTCAAAAGCCAAAATATTTATTTTTTTCCCTCTAGCACCTATGTCATGACTGAGGCATTCACAAAGAAAAATAAAAGCTAAAAACCTCCTTAAACATAAAATGTTTTAAAATTTACATCTTTAATGGGGTTCTACAATATTTGCTAAGTTAATCTTTGCTCTGTGTACTATTATGTTCTTTGTTCTCATCCATCTAGGGGATGAGCTGATTATTTATGTCTTAACAATAGGAGTTCATGTACCACAGGGAGGATTTTTTTTCTTAATCCGAGAGGCAGTCACTAACAAGCTTCAGCTGGAAGTGCTTGATGTTAAAACAGTGTGAACCTGTTCCTGGGCTAATAAACTATGTTCTTTCTGCCAACAAAAGGAAATCAATTTACAACTGTAATTAAATTTTAACACGCTCATTATTTTTATACTTTCATAGGTTAGTATATATGTCAACTGATTTGTGAAATATCCTATCCTGCTTGTTTTGGAAGAGCTTTACAATCTGAAACATTAAATTATTTAAATAAAAAAACATGTCGGTGTATGAGGTCCACCCAACCCAACAAGCAACACATTTGATCTGATTTCAGGCAATGTGATAATTCATGAACACATGGCATATATCAAGAAGAGTTCAACTGACATTTTTATGCATACAAAGGAGAGGTGGTGAGTGCAGCAACGGAAGGGAGGGAAATACTCTCTTTTATTTTAACTTATTTTAAAGTAATTCAACTTAAAAATCATCACAGTGGGGCTTCCCCAGTGGTGCAGTGGTTAAGAAACCACCTGCCGATGCAGGGGACACAGTTCAAGCCCTGGTCTGAGAAGATCCCACATGCCGCGGAGCAACTAAGCCCGTGAGCCACAACTACTGAGCCCGCATGCCACAACTACTGAAGCCCATGCACCTAGAGCCATGCTCTGCAACGAAAAGCCACCACAATGTGAAACGCGCACCGCAACGAAGAGTAGAGCCCGCTCGCCACAACTAGAGAAAGCCTGTGTGCAGCAACGAAGACCTAATGCAGCCAAAAATAAATAAGTAAATAAATATATTTTAAAAAAAGCATCACCGTGAATTTGTATTAAAAAAAAAGGGCAGGGAACGGACTGTTACTCTTCAAAACACTCAGATAAACAAAAAGTGATATGAATGTTTATACCTAGAGGAACTAAAGATAGCACCTCTAATCTCTGGAACTTTTTAGCATACAGATGACTGCAGATCTTTAGTATCCAGGAAGACCTTAACTTCATGCTTAGAAGAATGCGAAGTCATTCATTCAATGAGTGAATCCCATGTTCAAGGCACAGTGCAAGAGACACAAAAATGAAGACAAAGTCTGTGCCCTCAAAGAATTCAGGGTATCAGGTGAGACAAACATATAATACAATGGCAATAACACAATATGAGTGCTATACTAGTGATATGGATAAATCCAATTACCTGACTTTAGAAAAGGTAATGACTAATAGGAAGGGAGGCAAAATGTGAATTCACTGAGAAATGGCATTTGGGGGGTGGACCACGAAACGTAAAAGAGAGTTCAACAGTGGGGAGGACGGCACATGTAACAACACAACAAGGCAAACGGGTGTGCTTTCAGCGAGGAAAGCACCTTACTGTGAATGGTGTACAAGATGAATAAAGACAGTGGCAGAAAATAGTGCCAGTCTCTGAAGGGCCTCACAAGAAATGCTATGAAATGTAGACTTGGTTCTGTAGATAACGCAACTCACTAAAAAAGCATAAGCAGAAAAATAAAACCATATTTATTTTTTAAGATTTTTGCTGATGACTGTATGCAAAATGAATTTGAAGATGTCAGTGTCAGGGAGACCAGTTAGGACAGTGTTGCAATGGTCTAACTAAGAAGTAATGAAGCTGTGGATTTAAGGCAATGGCAGTGGAGGTGGGAAGACAGGAATAAGTTTGAGACATTTGTGTTTAGGAAGAAAAACAGACTGGGCTTGCTGAACAACTAAGTGAAGTGAAAACAAAAGAGGGTTCAGAGACAATTTTTCCATTTAACGAAACTAAAAACTAGAAACTGTATTATCTTTGTTTTTCTAGTACCTAACATTGTGCACGCCACGAAGTATGTGCTTAGTAAAGGATGAACAAGTAAATGACAAGTTTTGAAACTTAGGTAAGGCTGAAAAAATCACAGGAAAAGGTTTAGAGAATACTTTGGTTTTGGATATATCAGGTGTTGATAAACATGGCACATTCAGGTCTGATTGTTCTGTTGGCAATCTGGGTCCAGAGATAGAGAAAAAGGACTAGAAATACAGAATTCAAAAGTTATCAGCAAAGGATTTCCCTGGTGGTCCAGTGGTTAAGAATTGGTCTTGCAATGCAGGGAAAGCCGGTTCGATCCCTGGTCGAGGAACTAAGATCCCACATGCCCGCACACTGCAACTACTGAGCCCGCATGCTCTGGAGCCAGTGTGCCACAACTAGAGAGAAGCCCACACACCGCAACAAAGAGCCCGGGTACCGCAACGAAAGATTCTGCGTGCTGCAGCTAAGACCCAACACGACCAAAAAAATATATCAGTAAATAAGTATTAAAAAGAAAAAGTTATCAGCATACACATAGCATTTGAAGCCAAGGGAATACATAAGACACTCCCAGATAAACCTAGTTCCCCTTCTTATTCCTAATTATTGGAAATTCAGCTCTCCACCACTATTCAGTGGCCAAGGTGAGAGAACACCTTAGGTTCTAGAGGTGACTTGGGAACAAGGACCTTAATTTCTCATCTAGGGGAAAGGACAAGGACTTGGTGTAGCACTAGCTCATGAAAAATGTCCACTATGGGCAGATGAGGCCAATATCCTCCAAAGGACTCAGATTAGTTGTGAGCTGACAAGGAATCAGGACAATTTCTCATTGGAAACCCCCTTAAGCATCAACATTTCTTTTAATCAACTTTTTACAGAGTATTTTAAAACGTAGTACACATTTCCATAATGTAGATTTTTTCCAAATCATTTAACTCCTAAATTGTTCTTATTAAAACTCCTATCCTCATTAAAACAATCCAGTCATAAAGCTCTAAGGTATGCATTTGCCTATATAGTCTCTGTACTAACAGATTTACTTGGATAGTCATGTATAAGCACATACCATATAAACTTTTTTGTCGGTGCTTTCAGCAAAATATTTGCAAAGTCAAATAAAATTTATTGGTGTTCAATATTTTTCCCCAAAAATTGTGAATAAAGGGTATACATTTGGTATATTTATTAGAAAGGTAGTCATAAAATATTGCCTACAAAAGGTTCCAAGATATTATTTTATTCAACAGTTGAAAGCATAATTTATGCAGTATATCTACCCCTTAGGCAGTATTTTACATGTCACCCTTAAGCAATGGTTCCATTTCTCTAGAGTTCAGTAAACATGCCTACTGCTGGGCTGATACATTCACTGAAGAAATTTAACACCAGATTTAGGGAAGCCAGGAGAAAGGTAGGGGTAAACACTGTCCTTTTACAAATGAAAATGAGAAAGATTCTATCCCTGGGCAACAGAGTAAAATATACTTGTGCTTTTTATTACCCTTGGTTATACTGAGTATTCCTTACAACAATAGTGCAGCTGGTGAAAATCTTAGTTCAGCTTTACTCTTTCCAAATATGAAGCACGACAAAACGGTTTTTAAAAAGTCTCCTGAGATAGACACCTACTACAGAGTGGTCTGAGAGGCAGAATGGTAATACATCCACACCAAGGGCAGTAGGAGATTTCAGAATCTAATTTACTGCACCAGTGGAGACACAGCATCACGATGGTAAGGTTCTTCCCTGCTAGAGAAGAGCCCGCCTCTATCAAACAGCACCCCTGCTGACCTATTCATCAGCAAAGTAGGCATTAAGTAAGGCTCTTGCACTATCTATGGAATGGAATGCCTCACAATTTCAGTTGTCGTTAGAAAAAAACATAGTAAGATTATTAGAAAACGTTAGCGTTTCGGATATTTCCTGTGATTTACATAATATACCTTAATGGCATCAAGCATTTCAGTTGTATATTATAGAGACACTGGAATGCTGCTACAAGTCAAATGAAACAGAAAAATTGCAAAAGAAGAGCTTTTCACATTTTCTAATAATCTAGTAACCAGGGAATTTGTTTTTAGGAAAACTGCCCCTTTTGTTCACCAACTTCATTATCTATAAACTAATTCTCATACTTAAATCACTTCGTATGAATATCTTATATAGCTAGATTTTAGGATATTACGTTTCATATTTACAAGGTTCAAATTCTTATCTAAGCAATATATGCAAAGGATAGTACTTCATCAACTATGATTTCTGAAGTTCCGTGATTGTCATTTGATAAATATAATTACCTTTTAAAAAATATAAACCAAACAACTATAGTTTATATAATACACAAATTTTTTAAGATAAAGATGTTTTATAAGTCTATAAAATGAGTTTATTTGGTTAAAGTACTTTTGGTTAAAAATCTATAAAAGTAGTTTGAAATACTGCATATAAAAGAGTGACATAATAACTTTTAATCATAAGGTATCTGAAATGCAGCCATGTAACTTTAAGAAAAGCCACTTAGTTTATAATATGCTATGCATAATACACTACTTACTGTCCATAACTTAAGTTTCAAGTTTTAACTGATGGTTTGATACCAATGTCATAATTTAATTATTAACCAAATTTAGTTATGACATAGGCATCAAACAACTGTGCTCCATAACACTAAGTTCAAGGAATGTCAGAATGAAAATTTCAACAAATAGGTTTGTTATTTTACTTGGAAGAAGACATTTAAATATCTATATTATCAAATATCATGGACTACTGAGGTGAAAAATCCTATTTTTATATATTCACTTTACAAATTTAAGTATTAGTTTTCACTTCAAGTATTTAGGTATTAGTTCCTTCAGCATGAATTAATTTTTTTTTTTAACTCTTGTATAATCTGGAAGTTGCACACAATACTAATGAAGGGCAGAGGAAGCCACAGACTGACCATAAGGTCCCTGAGGGCAAGAACTGCATTTTCTTGACTTTTGTATTCTCTTTACATAACACAGAGCATGGAACATAATAGGCCCTTAATAAACATCTGTTAAATGAAATTTTAAGCAAAGAAAACTTTAATTCCAACTACGGGAAAAAAGATCAATACTGACTGTGAATTTGAATTAAATTACATTTAAACACTTTTAATTAAATAAATACGGACAAAATCCCTTCACCTTAAAAAAAACCTGAAAATTATATAAATGTTCTATACATCTACCTATAGCTGAAGAAAAATGCCAAGTCTGTTTTTGGTTGAATACATAAATGTAACCAACCCTAAAATTTATAGCAAAAACATCTTCCTACAGCTATAGTAAACTAGAGATTAAGCGTCTACTTCAAAAACTTCCATACGTAAAATAACTAAATCATTTTGCTTTCTGATTAATGATAAATTCATTTCAAAAATACCAAAATAGGGCTTCCCTGGTGGCGCAGTGGTTAAGAATCCACCTGCCAATGCAGGGGACACAGGTTCAAGCCCTGGTCTGGGAAGATCCCACATGCTGCGGAGAAGCTAAGCCCATGCGCCACAACTACTGAGCCTGCACTCTAGAGCCCACGAGCCACAACTACTAAAGCCCGCACACTCTAGGGCCCGTGCTCTGCAACAAGAGAAGCCACCGCAATGAGAAGCCCGCGCACCACAATGAAGAGTAGCCTCTGCTCGCGGCAACTAGAGAAAGCCCGCGTGCAGTAACAAAGACCCAACACAACCAGCCAAACAAACAAACATAAAATTATTTTAAAAACCCAAAATAATTAGTTTAAATATATCCTTACCACAAACCAACACTTAAAAGAGCAAAAAGCATAAGGTTAACTAAATGCTATTACAATTAATGCAACACTTGTGGGAAAAGATCAAGTTGATTTATGACTAAAAAATTAAACTGATATAACAAACGTAAGTCCAAATATATTCTAATATATAGTATCATGATGTGAGTTCAAAAGAAAATGGAAATGTGTATTTTTGAAAAAATATATATATTACTACACTTTGCTCCATAATGCTTATTTATACTCTTGAAAATAAATTTAAAAGGACATTTTAACTTAAATTTTTTTCTTATTAAATTATGCACAACTAAATAGGAAACGATTCAGAAATTAAATATTACTGAAAAATACAACTTGTCAATTTGGTACACAGAACTAAAGAACTATGCTCCTTTTCTCATTTTTCACTTGTTTCTTGAAATTAATTCAGAGTGCACTGTTTCTTACAATTAATAAAAAAAAAAACTTATTATTTTAAACCTCCCAAACTGTAGAATTACAGTGAATTACCTTCAAGAGTAATTTCTCAAAATGCTAACTGATCAAATAAAATCAATAATAATATGTGATATAAGTATATGTGTAATTGAATGTCCTTAACTTTTTAAAGATAATTTTCCTTTTAAAAGTCACTTTAGAAACCTGTACCAATAATTTCAGAAATAAACTCTTCAGCAATTTTATCCTCTGGGAAAATATACAGCAATATGGCTTAATATTTCATTTTATTTTAATTTAATTTTATTTATTTACTTATTTTTGGCTGCGTTGGGTCTTCGTTACTGTGCACGGGCTTCCTCTAGTTGCAGGGAGTGGGGGCTACTCTCCGTTGCGGTGCGTGGGCTTCTCATTGCGGTGGTTTCTCATTGCGGAGCACGGTCTCTAGGTGCACGGGCTTAGTTGCTCCGCGGCATGTGGGATCCTCCCGGACCGGGGCTTGAACCCATGTCCCCTGCATTGGCAGGCGGATTCTTAACCACTGCGCTACCAGGGAAGTCCCAATATTTTAAAATAAATGATATATCTGACAATCTTAAAGAACTGTTCTCCTACTGCCTTCACCTAACTACAAGAGTATGGAGGGGGTAGGCCAGGTTGAGTAAGAGAAGATACAGAAATATCAAAACAATGAAATAAACAATTCAAAAGTTTCCAAACAATTTATCATTTTTCTTCAAGACAAAAAAAGATAAATTAAAAGCATAACCTGGTTTTAATATACTTTTGAAAAAAAGGCAATTCAATATTTTTTAAAGATAATAAATGGTCTTCAAAAATGTATCTCATAACTAACTTTTGAAGGTAATACCTACACAAATTACCATTTCTTGCTTATAAATAAATGGTATTCTATTTATATTCTACCACTTATAAATAAATGGTATTCTATTTACATTCTATTCGTGCTGACAGGAGAAAAGAATGAAAACACCAGAATTAATGATTCCTCATTCATGAAGTTTAGGTATATATAGAAAGGCTACATTTATTTTATTTGAATGAATTTTTTAAAATGACCCATGATCATGAATGTAAAATTGTATAAAGATTTGGATAAGATGAATAAAGAAATTGAGAAGAATGCCAACTACAATACACTACTATTACTCAACTATTATGAATTTGACTATTATTCTCAATTGGACTTTTTATAATATTAGAGATTCCTTAAGCTACTATTTTTATAACTTCACGACAGAATAGATTTAAACAGATTTAAATGAATGTGATGGAAATAAAATTTTGCTTCAAAAGGATTTTGAATGTATATACCACATTTAATCAATTTACTATATGTGAAAAATTATACATAATTATGTAACTGGTAAATGAAGCTATAAAATAACACATTACTGTAAAGCAAATCCTTAAAACAGTTGCAGTTAGACAAGATGAATAGAAAAATAATACTTTACCATCTCATATAGATATATTATAACCAATAAAAAGCAATTTGGTTCCAGGTGGAAAATATTCATGCTAAACAATTCCTTACCAATTTTATTTACATTTTCATGAAATTGTAAAAGTGTGAGCGTGCGCACATAACATTAAATATCTTCAGGCAAATTTGTTTTGCAAATAAACTAATGTGTTAAATTAACAAACAGCTCTCTCTAAATATCAAAGGCAATATTAACAAGTAAAGCTAGGTTTTCCCGCTCATTTTAAAGCTAGAATGCAACAATATTGCCATCTAGTGTTCATATCAAGTACTTCCAATACAAATGTGGTCATATTCTTGTTTTGCACTTAAAAAATTAAGTGTGTATAGGTTAAATACAAGTTGTCATTCCTATGGGCAAGAGTACAGTTTTGATGGATAAATAAAAGGAGAAAAATAGAAAACGTCACTAAGAGATAATGGGAAGAAAAAATATAAGGCACGTGGGATAAATACCTTTCTTTTGGATGCAATTTCTGCCACATTTTGTTTTTAAACATGGTATATGTTATCTGATTTTCTTTGGTACTCTACTGACCAAACAAAAGTAAAGGTAAACTTCCTAGGGCTAGTTATACAGTCACCCCTCAGTAACTGCTGGGGATTGGTTCCAGGATACCACCCACCACGCCTCCATACCAAAACCCAAGGATGCTCAAGTCCCTTATATAAAACAGCATAGTATTTGCACATAACCTATGCACATCCTCCCATACACTTAAACCTTCTCTAGATTACTTATACTACCTACTACAATGTAAATGCTATGTAAATAGTTGTAAATTCTATGTAAATAGTTGCCAGTGAGGCAAATTCAAGTTTTGCTTTTCTGAACTTTCTGGATTTTTTTTTCCTGAATATTTTCAATCTGTGGTTGGTTGAATCTGTGGATACAGAACCTACGAATATGGAGGGATGACTCTAACTATCCCTTTGTACCGCCCCCCGGCCCCACCTGTGTCCCAAATGAAATCACTGAGATCAAGTCCTAAATGATTTCTCATCAAATAAACATAAGTTCATTTAAAGCAGTGTTTTAAATATACAAAATTTATTTTGATTACTGCTAGTTAGAAGAGATAAAGAATAAAAAGACTGAGGTTGTTAACGCTGAAAAGAATTTAGCTTCATTAAAAATTAAGATACATTTGGGGCTAAATTGTTTAATTACAACATTATAGGCATTATAGAAAACAAAGACTGGTGACATTGTTCATCTATAATCAAAGCCTCAGAGTAGCTAGTAGATCTCTAAATCAGCAGCCTATCATTATTTTTGATTGTCCATCCCTATAAACCTAGACCTGCTGCTAGGAAATGCTCTACCAATGTTAGGTACCATATGTAAGGTGTGACGTGTGGTGGTGGCAGTATTAGTACTGGATCACAACTACAATGACTGCTACTACTGCTACAGTATAACCCCGCTTACTTTCAACTAATCTGGTGTGACACTTCACAACTGTGTCTTGCTTTTTTTCCTAGTCCCACACCTTTGGTCATATTATCCTCCCTCTTAGAGCTCTATAAATTCTATCCATTGGAAACAAGATGTCAGCTAATTTTACTATTATTTTTCCTTTTTTATTTACTCATTTTTGTACAACGAACATGTCGTATATAAATTAGAAACATTTAAAGAAAAAAATCCTACTGATTCTCTATAGCCCGGCCCCATTTTTCACCTTTCCTGTGATACCTTCAAGTTCTCTCCTCTTGTCCAATCCAAAAGTGATCTCTTTCTACTCTAAACTTCTCAGCAGCACTATCTAGCATTCACTTACAGCCTTACAATATTACTTCTATGTACATGTTTTTTTATCCCCCTCCCAGAATAAATTATAAGCTCTCTGGAAGAAAGAAATGCACATTTATTATCCTTCTTTGTGTCTCCCACAAACATAATTTTTGGGAACCCAAGAAATATTAATCACATGTGATACAAACACCTTTCTGCTCTGTTTAGAAGCACTGTCTCCTTCACTTCCCTAGGCTTTAATTCTCAAAGATTTACTCATTTTGTCATGGTGGGAAAATCACTTAATCTCTCTGAGGCTCAATTCCTTACAATAAAGATCATAATACCTGATGTCTATTTCAGTTATTGCAACAGCAAAAACAAAACAAAAACCTCACATGTTATATGTAGAAAGCTACTAATAAAATGTACAGTTTGACTAAAAATTAATTTCAGACAAAAGCATTTAACTATGTATATACACATGCATACACACACACACACGGCAAAAAAATCCCTGTAATACAGATTAAAACTGAATTAGATTTTTAAAACTATCAGCATTAGGGCTACCATCCACCTACTCATCTAGCTAGTTATTTACGTAACCTAATAACTCACTAGACTACCCTTCTTCAAAAATGTAATAAATGTAGACACAATTTTCTATAAAGTTGACTTACATAAAAAATTATCTAACTTTAATGTCGAGCACACTGAGAACACAGCTATTTTTGGTCCCCAAAGACTTCTTTAAATGAAGAATCAAAAGTTACTATCACGCATTAGATTACAAAGTCTAATACCCATTCAGGAACCAAATTTATTTGAAGTGAATTAAAATGTAAATGCTATTATTTACATGTTTTTCAACCTAAAAACATATACATAAAATAAAATGCTCACTGAAACATCTGAGGTGACTGCTTTTCAATAAATACTAGTTACATCATTTGGTTTTTCTTCTATCCATTCATACCATGTGCTAAGTGCTGTTTTTCTGGACCATTTAAGAAATCTACTGTAACTGCATTTTTAACAAATAGGTTTTTCTTAAATGTCACCTAAAAAAAGAACCTTAGCTACTTTATAAATGTCTTATTTCCTATTTTTATGCTACTGCTGCCCTCTAGTGAAAATTTTAAGAACTTAATCATTTTGGAAAATACATCATTTTTTAAAAAATGCATACTGTCAACTTGCAAAGTATATATATGAGGAATAAGAATATTATGGATTATTTTCTTATAAATACATTTCTAAATTTTTTCATTAAATTATATTTCTATATTATAATTCATCAATTTAATCATGAAGCCACTTTTTTATTTAATCAGCAAGATAATTATAATCATTTAAAAATTCCTTTATTGAGAAAAGAAAAAGACCAGAAACAACAAGTTGTTTCTATCATCAAATTATACCTTTAAATATATGCAATTCAGTAACACCCTCGAAAATTGCATATTTGGAATTTCAATTACTTACCAAGGATGTTGTTCATTATATAGTTAAATTAGTAACATATGCTGACCAAAAATCTAAATGCCTGGAACTCTACTGATCAAATTACCTGAAGAATTCCATAAAGGTAAAGATGATACATAATAACCGATCATTAACATTACCTGGGAGAAGATATTTGCTGTTGGAGCAACTCTGCTATCCACAATACTATATAATATTGCTAATAATCTGTCTAGTGGAAACGGTTTTGGTCCGAGGAGATGATTGCTTGTCTATAAGAAAAAAAGATCATGGATTTTCTTCTTACAGCAGAACACTCACTTTCTGTACTATAAATTCCAATAACAACATATTTACATTGTATATAGTTCCCCAAATAGGCTAATAAATCTAACTTGCAATCCCTAAAACTTTACCTGATATGATCATGATTTATCTTTCAACATTTTCTTCAAGATGTTCTGATTTACATCAACAAATATTAAAGGACTCACAAGTTACCCAGTCTAGGCCCGAACATCACCCCTATTTTGCTGTTGTAACCAGATGTTAAGTGACTTAGCCAAGTCATTTGTCAAGACAGTGTACAACCAAAACAAGGGTCTAGGCCCTAACCCCTAGACTAGAACTTACTACTAACTCCTCACCATTCCTCTTTGTGCCACTGCCTGAAAAATGTATTTGTTCAACATTAATAGTTCTAAAAAGATCAGTTATAGTAAATACTAGCTTAGAAAATGAATGCAGTGTTTCATAGTATGTGAATAAGCTGTCAGTCAGAAACAATGTAAAATTTATTAAAAATTTTTAAGATTGTAAAATGTTCATACTTGTCTACAAAGTCAATGGTACAATTATTTGTCATTAGAAAACTGCAGTGCTCAAGGGTCTATAGATAATTAGATAATTCTATTAGATAATTTTAGTAGCAATGTAATAATTTAAGTACTCTATATGAGCAAGGGCAAATAAAATAAGAAGCTTTATTTACAAGCATGGGAATAACTATTTCTTTAAAAGAATGACTGTAAGTAAAAAAAAAAAAACCTACTCAGAATTACAAAATGAAGTATTTACCTCAGCTATTTATATCTAAAACATAGTTTAGAAATCATTTTCCAGGTCTCAAAGTTTATATGCTTTTCTTATTAAATATTTCAAACATTTAGAAAAGAGATTCATAAATACCAATGCAACCACCCACTTTTATCACATCCAAACATTATGCAATTTGTACAAAAAAAAGCATTAGATCACATTACAAACTGAAGCCCCCTTGCATCCCTCCCACATACCACTCTCCCCTTCCCTCCCTAGAGGGAACCACCATCCAGAATCTGGTGTTTTTATCATTTTCATGACAATTTTTAAACTACTACTGCTATATATGTGTCCATAAACAATATACAGCATTGTCTGCATAATCTAATATCTCAAATAAATGATATCATTTTGGACATAGCACTCTACCAAACTGCTTTTTTCCTTCAACATTGTTTTTGAGATTTATTCATTTCGATACATGTAGCTCTAGTCCATTTTTAAATTACCCTACAGAATTCCATTTCATGACAAATCAGTCTACCCTAAAAAATTAATCCCCATAATTCATCACAAAGAATACTGTGATGGCCAATTGTGTGCATTTCTCCTTGCACACGTGTGAACTTCTCTGTGGGAATGCGAACTTCTCTGTGGGAATGCTCGATTAAAGTAGGGGGCAGAGAATGCTATGTGTTCATCAACACTGCTTCTTCTTGGGCACATAGGAAGACTACATGTCTCAGTCTCTCCTGCAGTTAGATGGACGCCATCTGATTGAGTTCTGGCCAACAGAATATGGGTGGCAGCGATGTGAGCTACTACCAAACCTGGCCTTTCAAACCACTGGATCCTTTACTCTTCTTTACCTTTGGTGACAACTTAAGAGGCCACCATGTTCCACTTGACATCACTATACCACCATAAAAAAGGCCCACATAACTCATATCCAACTGTGTCGTGAGCAATATATATATATATATACACATATGAGCAATACATAACTTTTATGTTAAGCCACTGAGGGTTAGGGAGTTTGTTTTTCACTACACCACTGTCCAACCTATCCTGAACAATGTAAAGTACGTTCACATATTAACTTTATTAGGTATGACCAACCTGCAGAACACGCAGCCTCTTATTCTTCCATATTATCACCAACACTTGGAATCATCAGACATTTTTTTAGTTTTGCCAAACTTAGAGTGTAAAATAATACCTCAGTGTTGTTTAAAGTTGCATTTCTCTCATTAGTGAATGAGGGTGATAATCATGTTACATGTTAGACATTTCCAGTTCCTTTTTGTATCGTTTTATCCATTTATCTACTGAATTTTTGCCTTCTTCTTATTAGTTTGTATGAGCTTTAAAAATCCTAGATATTAATCATTATCAGGTGTATGAGTTCAAGAACAGTGGTTAAACATCAAGGTAGGCTTTGGATTCAGAAGTCCTGGAATTGGATGCTGGTTCTACCACATTAACTATGTATTCTTGGGCAAGTTACTAAATTTCTCTTTAATATTCAGTTTCCTCATCTAGAAAATAAGGACAATGATAGCAACTACATTTATTAGGTCATTGTGAGAATTAAGTAAGATCATATGGGGAGCTTAACGATGTTTGGCTTATACTGCTCAATAGCTTTTATTATCATCATCATGATATACTTGTTTATATGTATTTTCTTTTCTACACAAATGCCTTGAAAACAGGAGATGTTTTATTTACCTTTTTCATCCCTAGCACTTGGGATTGTTAGTTAAATAAACGAATGGATGAAAGGATAATGAAGGAAATTGTATTAGAGGGAAGAAAGAAAACAATAAAGGTAAATGGTGAGCTATCTAAATGGAACTGGTGTCCCTGTCCTCATTAACACTTAGAAATGAATTGAGGTTAGTAAAAATTACCAAATTCCTGAAGTGTTGGGAATAAAGTGGGAGGCAATTCAGGCTGAGAATCACACTGTGAAATGCTGCTGACACTTTTCTGATTTTCACTTTTTATTTTGTGATTAGAAAACACATTTCCAATTTAAAATTAAAGTGTTCTAGTGCCATGGAGGGCATATGACATTTATCTTCTTCACAGAACTGATTCTGTATGCTATAAATGCAAACTGGCTTCCCACCTAGAGAGAAAGCCAAAGTGTGAGAAATACCTCACTAGATTTGCTATAGCTTATTAGACAAAATGAAAGTCTGTACGAATGGAAGAAATAAGCAAAAAAAGAAACCAAATAAATGAGATAAAATGGAATGAAAACTGGTATCAAGCCAAACCAAGAAAAACAGAGATGGGAAAATAAACTTAGAGTTATAGATATTTATACCAGAAAAACTAGGAACAATTAAAAGAAGTTTAACTGTGGGGAATGGGACTATGAGTGAGGAGAGGAAAAATGCTTTTTCACATAAACTAAGTGGCAGATAATCTGGTATCACATACATGCATTAGGTGAATTGAAAAGCAAAATCTTAAAAAATGAGTGTCAACTGAGGATATACAGAGAAAAAGAATTATCAACTGAAGATACATAACAGATTTAAAACAACTGTTATGATTATTATTCGTGTGGTTTGCTTTTAATGTTTGATGCCCTAATTGAGAGCTTCATGAGAGCAGAGACAATGGTTATTTTGTTCTCCACTACGTCCATAGCATCTAGCAGAGTGCATGGCATAGAGTAAGCATTCAATAAGATTTCAAAAAGAGAAGGAACAAAAATACAAAGAAACTACTAAGTGTACACAGATTTTAGTAACTAAGCTCAGATTTTAAAATGACATGAACCAAAGACAAAAGAGGCTAACACAAAAGTCAAATCTATAAGAATAACATCAGAAGAACTAGAGCTCACCTAGGACTAAAGACACCTTCACAGTGTCTTTGCTCATATGGTTGCCTCTGTCAAGATGTCTTCCTAGACTTGTACAAATCCACTCATTCCACAAGGATGGTCTAACGTGCCAGCTCTTTCACAGTCCTCACTGATCAGCACTAATATATCTCCCTCTTCAACATTCTTAAATAATTTTCTCTGTCTAAAGAATAAGGCCTAAAATTTTTAGCTTTATGTTCATTCTTTGGTTTCCTTCTTTCATTCATTCAATTTATTCATTTGTGCAATAAACACCCACCAATTACCACCAAGTGCCAAGATAACAGAGGTGAAGAGATGGGCTTTCTTACCTTAACTGGTGAGTAAGGAAATTCCTCGACAGTTTGGCCTCAATTGATTTTTCTCTGAAACTCACCATACGCTCCAGCCAATTTCATTATTTCTTGTATATACCCTATACTATCTTACCTCTGTTTCTTGGCTCAAATCATTTCCTCAACTAAAATGTCTTCTCCTCCCATCTTTGCATATTCCTGAGTGCCCACTCAAAATGCAAGCCCTACTACACATCCTTCCCTCCCTACCTCAGCCAGAAGTACTCTCTCCTCCTACCCATCCTTTATGACCCAAAGCAGCTACATACATACGAAAGAGGGTACAAAATCAATGATCTGCCTATAGTGGAGAGCCTAATCAGAGATGTCTCAGTGAAAGGGCATACTAGAAAAGTCTTTCCATGCCAAGCAAATGGATTTGGTGAGGAAATCTGCCTGCCAAACTCTAGCTCTGTGTGAATGGGAGAAAAAAGCCTTCCCTGAGACTTTTAACTAGAAGCCAGAGCTAATGCTGATGTGGGGGCAGAATTCACAATAGCTTTGTGGTCTGCAAGTCCCCAGGCTGAGAACTGAATTTCAAATGATCCCAGGTTACCAGTGTTCACAAGTGCTTGCAGAGAAGTACGTGTAAAACCTTTCAAAGGAACAAATCTCAGGCCTCAAAAATTAAAAGATTAAGTTCAGCCAACAATTAAAAATAATAAAATGTGCAGGAAACAGGACATTATGTGCCCAAATCAGCAAAAATAGAAAACGTGGAATTAGACTAACAAGGACTTCTAACACTGAAATATAAGACACAGAATATTAAAGTTTTTTTATGTTAAAGAAAAATATGAATAGGAAAAATATTAAAGTGATCAAATAGACTTGAAATGAACCAGTAAAACTTCTGAAGATTACACATAACATTACTGAAATTACAAAATTGATGTAAATAGCAGATCAGACAAAGGTGAAGAGAAAATAAGAACAGAGAACTGAAGAAATTACCCAGAATATAGCACACAGAGATGAAAGGGAATGAAGAATACAAAGACTTAAAAAACACAGATGGTAGAGTGAAAAGGTCTATCATAAGCCTAACCAGTGTCTCAGGAAAACATGTCAGAGAGAATGGAGGAGAGGCAATATTTGAAAAGTTAATGACTGAGAATTTACGAGAATTAAATAAAGGCATCATTATTCAAATTTAGGAAGCAAAACTAACGCCAAGTAAAAAGAAATTCAATCCCAGATACACTACAGAGAAACTGTAAGAAGACTAAATTAAAGGAGAAGAGAACTTGAAAGCAGCCAGAGAAAACAGAGGAATAACACAGGAATAAGAGACTCACAGCAGTGTTTTTTTTTTAGCAGTAATAAAGCCAGAAGACAGTAAAATAATGTCCTCAATTCAGAAGTGTATACTGAGCAAAACTGCTTTTAACAATGAAAGTGAGAAACAAAACTCACAGCTTCTACAGTGCAAAGTTTACAGTTCTAACTTCTCTATCTTCTGCCAGGAGAAACCGCAGTGGTTAAGATGTACAAGAGAGCTTAACAGTCTAAATGCTCCTTTTGGAAATTTCAACTTGCCCCACACCCCTACCTTCAAAGTTGCTTAGTGCTTCTAATTCCTAAGTTTTTCCAGATTCCTTGGCTCAAATCAGCTTCTTTTGGGGGTTACGTTTCAGCCTTCTCTGACGTGCTCAGTCACCGACATATCTATCTACTAGTCAATTCCAAATTTTACAGATCTCTCATCTGCTTAGTCCTTATTAGTTTAACCTTTTTAATTTCTTCAATGCCATCTTTGTGGTGTTGCAAAGGGGAAAGGAGGAAACTAAGCTATATTTAATTTAAAATTCCAGGGTGACCTTTTTCATCTATTAATTCACTAGAAAAATTTTGTGAACTCCCTTTTATCTCTAGAACCAGCTCACCTGAATTGTGCCTCCCCAATCACTGTATCCAACATAACAAAATACTACTACAGCATTATGATGGTACCATATCAATACAAGTAACTTCTTACATCCAAATGACTATGTAAATGCATACAATTATGCATTTATCAACTTCCTATAATATTCTAAATTTGTAAGTTTTTCCCATTAAAGAAATTACAACATAAATACCTTTTCGTGTTTCTTTAGAAAGTTGGTTTTCTTGATTTTCCCATGATGCTGCAATTAAGCAAAATAATTTTTAAGATGAAAGATAGTATTCCACAAAACCAGAAAGCATAATTTGTTTAAAACATGACACACATAAGAGTAACTTATGTATCTTAGGCTTTTTTATTTTATTCTATTTATCACCTAAAACATCACCTTAAAATACCACATATTTTAGGCTTTTTAAATCAATTTTGATTGTATACAGGATTACTTGTGCATGTAAAGAAAGAGGTTTCAAAATAAAAGTGATATTTCCTAAAAGAACTTATATTGATTTATTACAGCACATTTATTTCTATAAAAACAAAACTTCCAAAGATAAACGGGTTTTCAATTCATTCTGTAAGGCAGGCTGTCAATTCGCATAAAATTGAGAGCATTTAGTTAAGCACTTGGGATTCAATAGTAGGGAAAATATAGAGATGCAGTCCTTGCCCTCTTGAAACCAAAGACTAGTGGTAGAGATAGGCAAAACATAAACAGACAAAAATGTATTATATTTAATAATAAATCAAACTGCATATTATTTGTTTTCAAGAAGAAATTCTAAAATGAGATTTCTCCAACTAATATACATGCAGAGAGTCTCCTGAATGTTCTGGATAATGATGTATGGAGTACATGATACTATAGTAGGAGCTTCAGAACAATAAAGGAGTTACTACCCTTAAAATCATCCCCATCTCTCATATTTTTAACAAAACCTTAGTTAAATGTTTTTAAATGTAGAATTATTACCTAAGGTATACCTGAACTCTTCTGTGAAACTACCTACTTCACCCATTCAGGCTGTGATCTTAAAGTGAGAAGTCAAAAATAAATGATTAAAGGGGGAAAAAAAAGAACAGGTGGAATTTAAGCATGTAGAGATTGGAGAGGAAGGAATTCTAGATGGAGAAACCAATGTAAACAAAAGCTTGGGGAGTTGGGAAAAAACAGCTAAGCTCTGGAAACAGAAAAGTTAAGTTTGAATTTTTTTTATTAATCAGCTTGTAATTGGACTTGCTCAGGATGTGTAGCAAAATATATCTGGTTCCAAGGATAACTTTCACCCACTTGACATAATGCCTTGGTAAGAGAGTGAGTGTTACAGGGAGAACACCACACAGAGCACCTGAGTTCACTCTGGAGGAGAGCTGGTGTTTGCTTAGGTGGAAGGTGATTGAGGTAATGGCTCACGCATCCTAAAGAAACCCTTTTGGGAAGTTTAAGTGTGAGGAATGCTCCATTGATGGATAAAGTTCTGAGGGCCTCTAGATTTTCTTATCAACATTCATTTCAGGAATATTGTTTTTTGCTGTCATTTTCCGACTAATTTGTCTTTCAAAATTCAGCAAGCAATGCTACCCCCTCCATGAAGCCTTCTTTCCTCAACACTTCCCTGCAAGTTGTTTATCATATCATGCTTACTAGACACTAATACCACCCCTCTTTTTTAGCCTGTCTGCTCCAAGACTGTCCCCACCCCAAAAGTGGCACTCACTCACCCCCAATATCCTAAAGAAAGTTCTCAAATAACACTGTTGACTGGCAAAGGTAAAGTGAGAAATAAAGAATAAATGATTAAAGGAAAATAAACAAACAAAATCTTTAAAGAATGAGTCCTAAATACATATTTAGCAATCTCTTATTCTAATCTCTATCCCTTACAAATTTACAGGTGTTGAGGAATTTCAAAATATTCCCTAGATCTGCAAAAATAAAGTGAAAAAGAAATAATGATTACCTTAAGGAAAAACCTTTTGTCAGTTCTTGCTGGATTATAAGAAGCGAGGTATGCAGCAATGAGAATAAACTTAGAGTAATATGGAAGTTCCACGTGAGTATATGCAGAGAGACCTAGATAACAAAATACTTTTATGAAGGTATATAACGGGCTACCATTAGATTTTAAGTATCTCTTACCTTTTCTCACTTATCTTTTGACTTCCATATGGTACCCTCTAGTCAAAAGATTTTAAAGTGCCCTGAGCTTAAAGTGCCATGATAATGACGGTGGTGGGGAAAACATTATTGTTAATGATATGCTCTGCTCATTCTGTTAGTTTTGTTTGGCTCCGCCTCTTCTAAAGTCCTGCCCTTCAAAGCCACACTCTCCATTAAACCTTCCCTGATGCTCCCCTACCACACCAAAAGAGAAAATTTGTCTCTACTGTGAATTCCTACTTCGTGTACCTTACTTATGATCCACATAAATTTATACCTTATATAAAGAATTAATTAAACATAAGTGATATTTCTTACTAAGCTACAGTGTTCACTGAAGGAGCCAAGTCTATGTTTTTTTGTATCCCTACAGTACCTTGTACAAATAACTGAATGAATGGATAAATAAAACAACAGAGTCAGTCAAGCAGCAATGATTTTTATGGGAAGGGAAAAAGGAATGATATTTACTGAAATATCTAGTATGTGTAAGGTGTTTACGTAATGATGACATAATGTGCTAGGTGCTTTCCTTAAGCATCTCTGAATCTCTGCAGTAACTTAAAAGTAGATATTCTTTCCATTTTGGATAAAGACACTGAGTTGGGCTCAAGGCCACATAGGCAGCAGAGCAAATTACTGCAGATTTTTTTTAAACTCTAGTATCTATTTCTTTCCATTACAACACACAACTGAAAATCACTTGTATGGTACTTCAAGCATTTAAAAACCAAAACAGGGACTTCCCTAGTGGTCCAGTGGTGAAGAATCCACCTTACAATGCAGGGGAAACAGGTTCGTTCCCTGGTCAGGGAACTAAGATCCCACATACCGCAGGGCAACTAGCCTGCGCACCACAACTACTGAGCTTGAGCGCCTCAACTAGAGAGCCTGCGTGCCACAAACTACAGAGCCCATGCACTCTGGAACCCAAGCGCCACAACTAGAGAGGAGCCCGCGCACTGAAAGATCCCACATGCCTCAATGAAGATCACGCATTCCACAACTAATTCCTGGCACTGCCAAAAATAAATAAAATAAACAATAAATACATCTTTAAAAATAAATAAATAAAAGTTAAAAATAAAAACCGAAATGGAATCTCAATACCACTTCATTTCATACCACTTCCCCCACCGACCCAACTAACTGGCTACTGACCCAACTTTTAAATAAGAGTATTTTAGATGGTTGCTTTACTTTTTTTAAAGTAAAAGTAAAGTTGACCCATACGGGGTGGGGGAATGTTAGGGGCACAGACACCCCTCTCCTCCACAGTAGAAAATCTGCATATAACTTTTGACTCCCAAAAAACTTAACTAGTAATAGCCTACTGTTGACTGGAAGCCTACTGATAACAGTCAATTAACACATATTTTGTATGTTATATGTATACCTACATATATATTATGCATTCATGGCATACCTAACTTTTTCTTAATTTTTCTGATATTTCTAGGCTATGCAGTTCGTCTGCCAGTTTTTTCAAATTGTTGTGTATCTCCAAAACATTTTCCAATATATTTATTGGAAAAAAATCCGTGTATAAGTGGACCCATGCAATTCAAATCTGTGTTGTTCAAGGGTCAACTGTAGTTCTGTTGGGATAAACCCAAAGTAATAGTTTCTTTAAAGAAAACAAAAGCACAAAACTTTCAAAATGTAACCAAATGAAATGCATCCCCCAAACTACATTAACATAAAATTGAATTTTGTTATATAACTCATGAAATACATATATACTGAGATAAAATTAGGTATACAATTGATTGTTTTAACACAAGCATTTAAAGAAATATAAACTGCTTGGTTTTCACATGATATAACCCAACATGTAGAAACTGGTATTCAAACTTCATTTCTTCCTATTACATTGGTGTGTTGCTTAAAAGAAAATCATTAATTAAAATATCATGGTAGGGAATTCCCTGGTGGTCCAGTGGTTAGAACTTGATGCTTTCACTGCTGGGGCCCAGGTTCAATCCCTGGTCGGGGAACTAAGATCCTGCAAGCTGCGTGGTGCAGGAAAAAAAAAAATCATGGTAGCTTGCAAATTATCTTTTATAACACTACTGACTGATGCTATCTTTAGTGTTAACTTAATATCTTGATTATTAGTAATCAATTAAAGAAGTGTCTCTGGTAATTGTCTCAACACTTCCTTTGATACCTTTCAGTTGTCCTGGATCTGTGTCATCTTTCTGTAGCTTTTCCCACTGTGAACTGAAAAAAAAATGAAAGAGCAATGATGGATTGAAAACATAAAATCAATGTACTGTACTTAAAACAAAGCCATAGAAAAACTAAAACTTTTTTATTTAACAAAATACATTTAATTTCCTCATAAATAAGACAAATAACATATACATGTTCGTACCTGTACAAAATCATTTAGTGTATATTAAAACAATATAAACATATATCAATGCCCAGATGTTGAATTTTTTAAAATCTCTTTTCCTCTGATCATAATTATAAAGCTATCAAAAAGCACCAACAAATAAATAACATCACCTACCATACAATAAAACTCCCAATATTCCAGTTATCATATTAAATACAATTGTTATACACCACTTCTAAACTCTGTAACAATTTCTTAAAGTAAGTATCATTACATCAGAAAACTGAGGCCCACAGGTTAAGTTACCCAAGGACACTTAGCCAGTCAATAACACAAACTCTGCAGGCATTCTACAAGGATTCAGCTCTTAGTTCCACTACCAGGGAACAAGGTTGGAGACTTTTTCATAATCTGTCCAAAGTGCTTATAAAAGCTATAAAACCAACATATATTCCCAATAACAGTTTGTTGAGTGAGCATCTAACCTTCTATAGCTTTATTCTCCTTTTCTTTATTCTGCTTAACCCAATTATTATTATTTTTTTTTTATTTTTTTTGTTTTTGCGGTATGTGGGCCTCTCACTGTTGTGGCCTCTCCCGTTGCGGAGCACAGGCTCCGGAAGTGCAGGCTCAGCAGCCATGGCTCACGAGCCCAGCCGCTCTGCGGCATGTGGGATCTTCCCGGACCGGGGCACGAACCCGTGTCCCCTGCATCAGCAGGCGGACTGTCAACCACTGCGCCACCAGGGAAGCCCTGCTTATCCCAATTATTTAATCTCAATTAGAAAATATGAAATATGTGATGATTATTATTCTTTAATTTAGTAAAAATTTTATTATACACAGGTGAATGGAGGTTGGGGGTAGCAGGGAAAACAGCTGAGTCATTTACTGTGAAGAAACTTCAAATGGACCAGGAGATATCACCAGGCTTAGAATGCCATTCCTCTACTACACTACTGGAGAGTCTCACTGGTCCTTTATGTCACAGTGTTACAAAAAGGTAACTAAGGGCATTATATATGCTATTATTATAAAGGAACAAAAATGCAAACTGCCCTAAATACCAATATTTTTTTCAAAAAGACAAAGAAAATAACCACATAGGAAATTCTGCAAATTAATACAACAGTTAATAAAACATATATATTTCCTATCAATAAATATAAATGGGTGTACCCCATTAAAGAAAAAGGTTTTCAGAATGCCTCGGTAAGGCAGGAGGTCAAATTAGCAATGCTTATTTCTGTGTTCTATACCTTTCTGTGAAAGAAACATACTAAAGATTATATATTAATTGCATATATAAAGATGTTATGTTACATATGCATACTTGTAAAAGAAAATGAGTACAAATCAGAAATTATATAGGTGGTTAGGAAAAGAATGAAAGGAATAATGGGGTGTGAGACTTCCTTGAGTATTTTTTAATAGTTTTAGGTTCTGAATTATTCTGACACCCTCTTTTACCTGTACAGCAAACAATGAGTTGATTCTACTTTGCCCTTTCTCTTTCTCTTCTTTTCCCATTTTTTAACTTTGTAACTGTGTTATTCCCATCCTTGCATAGTGTGTAACATATACATAGTGTTCTTCTATCCTCATTCCCATCTTTTCGTTTTGAGCTAAAATTAATCAAATTTGGTGCTCATCATTCCTTTTGCTAAAGTTTCCCCAGTCATCTCCACTGCACCAGCACTGTCACTAGCAGACTCTTCAGGAAGTGTTTATGAGTATAGTGTTCCCTGAGTTC
The DNA here is from genome assembly GCF_003676395.1 of Aethalodelphis obliquidens. Taxonomy (NCBI): domain Eukaryota; kingdom Metazoa; phylum Chordata; class Mammalia; order Artiodactyla; family Delphinidae; genus Aethalodelphis; species Aethalodelphis obliquidens. The sequence goes on from NW_020837971.1 coordinate 6,488,196, forward strand.
TCACATGTTTAAAACTGTTTTTCTATAGCCACGATACCTGCATGATAAGTTGGCTAGATATAAAATTCCTTGGCTTACACATCCTCTCTCAAGTTTCTTGAAAATGTTGCTCACTTGTTGTCTTGCTTTATTATAGATTCACTTTCCTTTGTAAGTGACATATTTTTGCCTTAATTTCCACCCCTTGCTTCATTCTTCACCACCAAGCCTCCAGGAGATGCCATGTCCTTCCAAATCACCTCTCCATCTCCCCTCAAAAACAGTACTTTCCCAAATCTGCCTTGTTAATTCTTGTCTACATACTCTTGAAACACTTCCTTTTGATTCTTCAGTAGCCAGTGCTCTAATCCTTCGGGTCTCACTTGTTCTCAGTATTATCCCACTCAGGGTTGGACTCTCTTTCTGGAGGTGATTCATTTGTATTTCATCACTACAAGTCGACCCCATCCCCTGTCCCCACTGTCCTCTCCTCTTTTCCTTATAGTCTTTGCTTAACTTTCCACTTCAGCATAAGCCCCAGGGTTGGCTTTGCTGGCTTCAGTTATTTATTTCACTATTTACATATAAACTGAAGTTTACAGTCAGCTCTGTAGACTCCTAGTCATATTGCAGGCAAGGGTTATGAGTGATTTTATTTGCTTTCCTTACTGACCTTGTGGAGAGAACTTGATTTAGGTGGCCAACACTATCCTATGGGAAACTGGAAGTCCTTCTATTACTATGTAAGAGTCACTTTAACAAGTATCCAAATTTTTCTACCTTTAAAAGATCAGATCACAAGCTTTTCTATTCTGTGACTTCCAAACATTCTCATTAATTATTAAAAAGAGAATAATAATATCTTTGTAATGTTTCTACTTATTTAGAAACTATTATATTCTTATAATCAGCTAATTAAATCAAGCACAAAGTATAGAATAAGGTATTCATTAAAGAAAAATGATAACAAAATTGATTAGAAAGTGAAAAAAGACAAAAGCATTGATGTTTTTAAATTTCCTATGTTGCTTTGTAATGTAGGCTAAACCTAACACCTATAAGGAACTTTATTATTCACAAATCATCTTCACATATATTATTGAAATCTTTTAAGGACTGTTAGAAGAGGGATCCGAGGTCTAGAGGTTTTAGGTGAATTGCTAAGACCTCATAAGGCAGAAAACAGCTAAGCTGGAAATCAGACCTATGTTCTCACTACTCTATGTCTGTGCAACCATGTCTCCTAAGCAGCTTCATTACTATGAAAGTCTAATAACAGACAAATGTAGACTTATGACTTGACTTATACGTTTCTTTAATAATCAATTTCTTATTATACCATTCAAATATCTAACATAAATATAAAAAACAAAGCTGAAACTGATTTTCCTGTAGCTTTCCAGATTTAAAAAAATTAGCAATTATTAGAAATACGCCTTGTGTAACATACTGGCTAAAAATTGTCTGTCCTTCCCAAAATAATAAGAAATGATTCAAATCACAAGAGTTTTTGCCCAATGTGAAGAAGGTAAAGGAAAACATGTACATTTTAGTGAATATCCCAAATATAGAAAAAATACATATACTAAATAGAAAATTACCTTGATATTTCCCTGAGATAAACAGTTTGCATGGCTTTTTTCAAATGAGGTTCAATATTTCTCCAGAGTTTGCGAGTATCACGTTCACTTGCTACTCCAAAGAGAGAAAATTTCAATAATTTAGAATTACAGAAACTTTTTTCAAAAGAAATATTATTATAGTAAAATTATAGTTACCTTCTCCTTTAACAACAGGTTCACAATATTTAGGAAAATTAAGTACTGCCTATAAACAAGGAAAAAAAAGAGAAAAAAGCACTTATCTACCACAATTAAATATTATTTTTCAAGTAAAAATTTTATTAGAATTCAGGCAATTTTATTTCAATATAATTGGCTCAAGTAAAATGTTATTATAGTTTATTACTACAACAAAACCACAATTATCAATAACAACAGTAAAACAATATGTAAAATATTCCTTAACTGGCTAAATCCTGCCTAATGTATCAGCCTCTAAATATAAAGAAATATAACAATTCCCAAAGCAAATTTAAAAGCACATACATAGGGGCTTCCCTGGTGGCACAGTGGTTAAGAATCTGCCTGCCAATGCAGGGGACACAGCTTCGACCCCTGGTCTGGGAAGATCCCACGTGCCATGGAGCAACTAAGCCTGTGTGCCACAACTACTGAGCCTGCACTCTAGACCCTACGAGCCACTACTGAGCCCACGCGCCTAGAGCCTGCGCTCTGCAACAAGAGAAGCCACCGCAATGAGAAGCCCGTGCACCACAATAAAGAGTAGCCCCTGCTCGCCACAACTAGAGAAAGCCTGCGTGCAGCAACGAAGACCCAACGCAGCCAAAAATAAATAAATAAATTTATTATATTAAAAAAAGCACATACATAGAAAAGATGCCTAAAAAGAATATTCTGCAGATGATTTATTAAACTCTTAAGAAATATGCCACTTACAAACTTTAAAACAAATAATAATATCCATTTGAAGGAAAAAAGACAACATATATTATCCTATGTTCTACATACTCAGAAAAATAGAACACTATACTATTTTTTCTCCAATGCTTAAAGATCATTTCTTATATTTATTAGTATTACTAGTAGTAGTAAAGACTTAAACCATACTTCAAGCTTCAAGTTTATGAATATGATGTAACAACATAAAAAGCTGTAACCTCATCCCTAAATAAAATCATTCCTCAGTGAAACCCAAAGGACTTTATAAAAACCATGTTTAAATTTCACATTTTCTTTTCCTACTAATAGTTTCTCTAAATAATTCCTCCTTCTTGCACTTTATAATCTACTTTGAAATGGCTGCCAGCACAGATTCCCACAGGTTTCAAGGACATCAGTGCTAAGGAGTAGAAACTACAAGTTATTTCCCAGGAAGGACAATGGATGAGTATTTGCTCCTGACTCCATCTCACACTGAGACCGTGCACTGACCCTCGCTCCTCTCTGTAAGCCCCCCTGTTGTCATTTCCCTTGGGCACCAGGAGTCTCAGACATTCAACTTCCAGAGAGATGTTAGTGATGAGCTTGAACTAGAACAGCTTGTCTTCTGTTTTTTTCCCTACTCAGAAGATGCTTGAAACGTACAACTAAATCAGAAGAGGTCTAAAGTTTGAAAGTTCCAAAAACATACTAAATGTGAACAATTTTAAATGGTCATTTTCTCCTACATTCTATCTCAAATACACACTGAATCCCTCTAAGTAATACTTTTCAGACCGAAGAAAAGAGCAAAGCAAAGAAAATGTACCAAGAGATGTAGAATCTGTTCCTTTGAAAGTAACTGTTTTCTAGCCTTAGATATATTACCATTTTCTGTTACATGGAGATAAGACCTTAAGTATTAATAAAAGGTTCTAAAAGTGAAACCAGATATTCTTGCCTCCTCCTTTTCAGATCCCCACAACTAAAGTAGAAAGGTAAAAATTAAATAAAATATGAAAATTAAAGTAAATACAATTATTTTCCAAACTGCCTATGAAGTGTAAACAGCTATTCTAATGTTTTTAACAACTTTTTTTTTTTTTTTTTTTTTTGCCGTATGCGGGCCTCTCACTGCTGTGGCCTCTCCCGTTGCGGAGCACAGGCTCCAGAAGTGCAGGCTCAGCGGCCATGGCTCGTGGGCCCAGCCACTCCGTGGCATGTGGGATCTTCCCAGACCGGGGCATGAACCCGTGTACCCTGCATCGGCAGGCGGACTCTCAGCCACTGCGCCACCAGGGAAGCCCTTAAAAACTTTTTAAAGTAATCTTTTATATAACTATTCAAAGTAATCCTTTATATAACTATTCAAAGTAATCCTTTATATAAAGATTACTAACTCAAGGTCAGTGGCTAATGAAACACCTATATAAAGCTTCTGACAATATTCAAATTCATTTAGATTCCAGACCACTATCAATACATACATTAACCTGAAACAATCTGTTACAAAAAATTAACAAAAAGATATAAAATTGCTTATTAAGTTTTCACACCACCTTTCTGTTAATCTTCATTTTAATTTTAATAAAGTTAAACATTTTCTGCAATTAAAGAAAAGAGAAAGGAGGAAATTTAAAAAACACTCCTAACGACGTATGAAAAGAAACAACTAAAAAGACAAAGGTTTCTGATCAGGTCAAAGTTTGTACTAACCCACTGACTTCTACATTCTTAGGGTGTATTTGCTCCCAAAGGCCATATCCAAATTTCCAGAATAAATTTTCAGCTTCTAGCCTATCTCACACCCTTTCTTCATGGAAAAATATTAAAAGATGTACTTTTTTTTTTTAAGCAAAATGAGCACGGACCAGATGCCGGAGCTCCTTCAAATCTCGACAGACGGTGTAGAAAACTCCAAGAAGAATGTTAATGTAGGCAGCATAGAAATCAGCCGAATACTCTGGAGGATGATCATGGGATAGAATCTTTTGAAGGTTACCTGTTCACAGGACACAAATGAACAGAAATGACTGACCCATCACCCTAGTTATATCTTCTAGCATTTTATAACAAAGGTTTAAACAATAAATACACAGGCTCGGCAATTATTAGGAACAATGAAACAGTTACAAGATTAGAATGCAAAAGTAATACAAGTTTTGAAACTGAGGTAAAAGAATTATGAACCTAACATTCTAAGAAAAATTACTAAATTTTACTCAAGACAAATACGAAGCAATGACATCTAAAGAAAAACACAAGAACCTTATAACAGGCAACATGAATATCAAGGGCAAAAAAATAGTATGGATTCCACTTATTTTTCTAACAATTAAGTAAATCAACTAGATAAAAATAAGCGGTACTACATAAACTACCACCAAACTGGAAAATGCTCATTTTTTGTAAAATGAAAAGAACTCATGATTTTTTTAATGAAAATCTTCATCTTTACTATGTCATTCCATTTTTATAAAATGTGTTTTCTTCCTACAACTTTGGTGTCTTTATTTCTCTTCTACCTTAAACTCCTTATACAGTATCACATGTTTAGAGTCCTAAACTTATATTTTATCCTGCTAGAAATATATTGTAGAAGCACAGTGAAAACTAAAAAGAAACCACCTATTATTCAAAATTTCCCGGTTATAGCACATAAATCAGTCATTCACTCATTCCTTATTGCAATTCCCTCTGACTTCTTGATGCAATGGTCTCTTTTAGACTTCTCAGTTAAGAGCTCTTTGAACATGACTAGTACTTTAAGCCCAGTTCCATAGGATTCAAGACTTTCACAATACTTACAAGTGAAAATTCTCATGGGATGTTCTGATCGTGTCAATTTCCTGTTGTCTAAGAATCCCTTTAAGTGAGTATTTTTACCATGGATACTCTCCCATTTACCATCAGCCTTTGATTTTAACTACTGTCTTATTCCTCACAGTCAGTTAGATATAGGTACATAACAATAGATATGGCCTATCAACAGATACTAATATACAGAAATTTAGAAACAGCTACATTAATGGGATCTTTTAAACAGGGCAGTTGGCCAAAACCAAAAAAACAAATAAACAAACAAGGGCCCAAAAAACATTTCAAAGCCTATTCTCATGCCTAGAATGTTATCCTGAAGGAATTTCAGATAGAGACTGTTACTAGATCTGTATTTTAATATCACAACCACTGAAAAAAAATACACAAAGTCCAAAACTTGACTTTGGAATCTATGTATTTTTACATGTAATAGGAGTTTTAAATTTAATATTACTAAGCTTTTTAAAACAAATATTTGATACACTAAAAATTTCTAAAGGTGCCTTAAAACTTGGAGATAAAGATATTTATATATCGTGTTGGCCAAAAAGTTTGTTTGGGTTTTTCCATAACATGTTACGGAAAAACCCAGAAAACCCCGAAAGAACTTTTTGGCCAATCCAATAAAAGCTGACAAATAACTGGATAGATGAAAGAAAGAAGGGAGGGAGGCAAGGAAGAAAGGGATCAACGGTCAGACAGACAAACATACATAGGCAAAAAGGTGGTCTCTAAATGCATGGGTGAGGAAACCTGGAAACCAGTTAAGTCTCCAGCTTAGACTGCACTCCTAAGCTCCTCCTGACTCTCTTCTTGGTATCCCTTCCAGGTGACACTCAGTACCTCCTAAGAGAGTTGATTATATATGACCACTGGCCCACTTCAGTTCTGACTAAAGTCTTCTAAGAATTAGAACTCTCACTGGGTTGCAACAAAAGTAGAACAGCTGCTTAGTTATACAGGCTACAGACAAATTCTCAGAGTACAACTCAACATTAAGGAAGCCATACCAGCTCTAACAGTCAAACTTACTAAAAATCCCATCTCTAACAGAAAGCTGAAAGCAGTGTACTAGCAGGTAATAAATCAAGGGAAGGAGAAAGCACTTGATGGGTCCCCTGCTGTATTAAAATTTCACTATCAAAATACAGTCTAACACACCAAGAACCATTTCTAACATGAGGGACTTCTGAGGGACTTCTGCTGCCAGTCATGAGGGAGTAAGAGGGTCCAGAAATACTCTCCTATAAATAACTAAGAACTGGACAAAATATAGAAAACAATTATTTTCAGACATCAAACAATAGGCAACAAAGGACTGTGATACATGAGAAAAGTGAAATGAGGTGAGTCTTACCATCAGCCAGGCTTTCTAACTAGAGGTAATTTTAGAACTGTCGTACAGGAGAGTTCCAAAAGGAGCCCATTAATCTCAGTGAGTTGATAAGACAGAGATCAGAGAAGATAGAGCTAAGGTAGCTAGAATGTGCAGGGTAGAATACATGAGAAAAGGAAGCTATGCAGAGAAAGAGCCCCAGAAATCTGCCTAGATGTTGCCCTTGGTTCTTAGCTGAATAACAGTACTTATATGCATAGAGTAAAACCTCAAAAGGACAAGCAAGAACACCTTCTGGGGAAAAAACAATTACTGGAGAGCTGTTAAGTCAAACAATTTCCAGAGTTCAGACAGGGCTATAAACTGTTCAATTTGCCACCAGTAAGAATGGAGAAACTATACTAAATACATGGGGTATTCAGCAGAGAACCCAAAAGGACTATATCTTAGAAGTAGAGCTAAAATTAGCCCTGGAATAAAGGCTACTCTAGACCCTCTCTCCAAAAGAGCTTAAAAATAATCTCAAAAGGGTCACATGTACCTTCAAGTGATGTAAATGCTTAACTAGAAAAGAAGTCCAGCATGCAACAAAAAATTTAATACCTGTCATTCAATCAAAAATTACTAAACACATGTGAAAGTATAATGGATACCCATAATAGAGAAAAATTAGTCAATAGAAACATCCCCACAACGAAAGAGGTAGTAGAATTAGTAGACAAGAACATTAAAACAACTAATATAAACATGCTCATATGCTCAAGAATATAACGGAAAACAAAAGCATCATAAAATTGGTAATGAAAATTCCACTGGGTTGGATTAACTGCAAATTAGACACTTGTAGATAAAAAGGTCACTGAACCTGAAGACACAGAAACAAAAGCTATCCCAAGTAAAACACTGAGGACAAAAAATGATGTAAAATTTAAATAAATAAATAAGAGATTCAGCAGGACAGTATCACGAGGTCTAACATTCATGTAACGTGGTCCCAGAAAAAGGTGTGGGGAGCAGAGTCGGGGGGAACAACAGGACACAGATAAAATATTTTTAGAAATAATGGCTGAAACTTTTCCAAAGTTAAAACTATACACTCACATATCCAAAAAGCTCAACAAATCTCCAGCAGGATAAACAATAAAAGATATTTTCTACCTTGGCTTTTTATTTCTGTAAAGCCCAAATAGTAATATATTATAAGGTTTATAATAAATGTATATGTTAAATGTAGGACAAAAATAGCACTAAGGTTGTGAGGTGGGAAATTTTAAGTCATTGAGATTTTCAGATTGTTAACTAGAGAATAACTTAACTTATTCCGATTGATTCAATAACTAAACCAAAAACCTGATCAACTGCACTATAATCCACCTGAAGAAAAAAAAACAAAGCATTACCAAAAGATGAGCAGTCTGCGTGTGGGAGAGGGAAAACAAGAAATGCAAATTAGGGCCCTAGTGATACTGCTAAGAGGAAAGAGTGTCCTGAACATCAGATACCATATTTCTACAGATGACATATGTACCAAGTTATGATTGGATGACTTAGACACTAAGATTATCCTTTTGCCCTGGTTCCATGCTTACTTATTCTGACTATAATTTGGCTTATCAATTAATGCTTCCTTTTTGAACGTTTTTTTGTATGATTATGATGCTTCTGAATTATTTTAAAAAAACCTGATATGTTAAAGGCTCTAAAATTTAATAATCAGATGAACTTGGCTCCACATTATACACTTTTCAAAAATCTATTAGCTTAGGGCTTCCCTGGTGGCTCAGTGGTTAAGAATCCGCCTGCCAATGCAGGGGACATGGGTTCAAGCCCTGGTCAGGGAAGATCCCACATGCTGCAGAGCAACGAAGCCAGTGCACCACAACTACTGAGCCTGTGCTCTAAAGCCATGAGGCACAACTACTAAGCCTGCATGCCACAACTACTGAAGCCCACGCACTGCAACGAAGAGTAGCCCCCACTCGCCGCAACTAGAGAAAGCCCGTGCCCAGCAACAAAGAAAACACAGCCAAAAATAAATAAATAAATTTATTTTTAAAAAAATCTATTAGGGCTTCCCTAGTGGCGCAGTGGTTGAGAGTCTGCCTGCCAGTGCAGGGGACACGGGTTCGTGCCCCGGTCCAGGAAGATCCCACATGCCGCGGAGCGGCTGGGCCCGTGAGCCATGGCCTCGGAGCCTGTGTGTCCGGAGCCTGTGCTCCGCAACGGGAGAGGCCACGACAGTGAGAGGCCCGCGTACCGCAAAAAAAAAAAAAAAAAAAAAAAAATCTATTAGCTTACACTTTCTAAAATTAGCACGGTCACTTTAATTATTTAATTATGTCCTCAAATTCTCTCCATCTCTGCTGCTTTGTATCCTTATTTTTATAAAATTTAATCAAATTCTACAATTCATTATAGCATACTTTAATTTCAACTTCACTTGAATACCAGCATTTTTTAATAATTTTTCACTAAAATGGGTCATGAAAAACTTTAACATCTAATGGTCACAAGAGAAGTACAAAGAAATTCTTTTTATGAAATCCTTTGATTTATTCATTTTCTTCCTACCCTTTTCTCTTCTCCTTGTGATTTTTCATATAAGAGGAGCTATTAAAAATTTAAGGGTTCCCTTCATCTGTTTTGGTTTCCTTTTTGTTATCTCAATTATCAAAGGCAGGAGGTGTTACCTGATCGCTGTTCTTGTGAAAACAGACAAAAATGTGTTGATCTTAATAATGAATGTTTGTAGCTGATCAGTTCACAGGGATAGTGTTTCAAGGTCAAGGAATGTTATTTTTTCATAGCCTCTAGTCATCTTATGCTTCAGTTATGATCTTTGAATCTGAACTATCATATTTGCACAGTAACAGCACAGTATTAATCTACAAAGCTACTCAGCAACAAAAAAACTATTGTATTCTTCCAAAGATAAAAATTATTAGGATCTATGAAATTTAAGATTAAACACAAACCAAAAAGAAACAAGAAACACAAGGGCTAGCACAGTTGCTACTGTAAGAGTTACAGTAATGAAAAATGAGATTTATAAAATCAAAAGATACATTCCACATAGTACTTAACTCAAGTACATGGTATATAAAGATTTCAGTACAATTTTAATGTGCTTTGCCAATCTAAACAACTCACTTGTACGGATGTAATAATCCCACTTATATATACATCTTACTGTAGTGACTAAAAAAATGTGAAAATACACCTTTATTTACAAATATGTGAGAACTGCTCTTTCAAAAAAACGTTAATTATACAAGAACAACCTCTGTAAGTGCAGAAATATAAATAATATTTTATTTAAGATTGGCAGCAAACCATAATAGATTAAAACATCCAAGTATTCCCATTTGAACATGCTAGCTTAATCTTTCAAACAACAAAAACTATTTTACTGAATATCATTTATCAAAACAATGTTTTCAAATTTACCTATGCTATAATCAGGAAAATACAAGACAAATGGCTCAAAGCATCCAGTATTTGGACGAAACTTTTCCCAAACAATCTCGCTGAGAAAAATAACAGTCACATTTCTGTCAGTCTGTAAAAGAGAGATAAATAAAAGTAACTTTGCATTAAAAAATCTTACTCAGAACACTAATTCCATTTGAATTTTTCTTTCAAAAGAAATCCAGCGAAGTTCCAACATATAACAAATTATTTGCATACTAATAAGCCATATTTAGAAAACCCAATCAAGGAGCTCATCCTTGTATGCAAATTTTCAAACATAATTACTTAGAATTTCCATAAAACTTTTAGGTTAATCGACAATTCAGTTACCCATGAATACTAGGACAGTCACACAACGACTAATTTTATAGAAATTAAGAAACACATCTGCTTGAACGATTAAGACAAGAACTTTTTATGGAAATTTTCAAAGAAATCACATGCTTTACATCAATAAACCAAAAAAGACAAAACTTAACATCTCTCATGATTAAAACGGCTATAGTACCCAGAGGAAAAAAAATATCAGTTGCATATTTTAATGTATATTCAAGATGTTGAGTATACATTAAAAACACAAACAAGTGTGAGTATCCAAAATACCAGTGTTAAGTAAACAGAAAACTTTTGAAATATATGTAGAAATTATAATTAGTATTCCAAAAATAACATTAAGAGAACAAGCTCAATGTGTATGTTATCCTTCTACAGAGTGGCCACAAATGCTAATTCTAATGCTAGAATTTATCTATAGACACCTGGCATTCTCAACACAAATTTTAATATTCCCATGTTCTTTTGGACCTCTCCCAAGTTGACAAAACAAGACATATTTGTTTTGTTCTATAACTATTCTTAGGACCCAGTCTCATACATAAATTACACTATACTTTGATGGTGATTTACTATTTATTGATTTCTAACTTATGTGTAACCTTATATTCCAATTTTCATTATTTAGAGAAATATACTTCTGGCTAACAAAGATAGCTGAGTTCAATAAATTAATAACTCCACAGAAAATGTAGCATCTTTACGAAAGAAAGGAAAAGATTTTTACTTTCAAATGCTTTTTGTCTATTAATTTTTAAGAATCCTTCAATTCATTTCCATAGGGATAAAAAAGTATGCTCTAAACACAATCTTGATTACAAAGCATTGAGTTGTTTTTGCTTTAAAATATGATTACCCAAAGGAATTTTATAAAGTCTGTTAAAAAAAATACTGAGAGGTTAAAAAAAATAGAGGCATTTATCAGTCTAAAAGGATTTTAAGGACTTCCCTGGTGGCTGAGTGGTTAAGAATCCACCTGCAGAGGACACGGTTTCGATCCCTGGTCCATGAAGATCCCACATGCCGCTGAGCAACTAAGCCTGTGTGCCACAACTACTGAGCCTGCACTCTAAAGTCTGTGAGCCATAACTACTGAGCCCACACACCGCAACTAATGAGCCCGCGTACTGCAACTACTGAAGCCCATGCACCTAGAGCCCATGCTCTGCAGCAAGAGAAGCCACCACAGTGAGAAGCATGCACACCGCAACGAAGAGTAGCCCCCGCTCGCCACAATTAGAGAAAGCCCACACGCAGCCACAAAGACCCAACACAGCCAAAAAAACAAAAAAAAGTATATTAATAATAAATTAAAATATATATATATTACAAAATAAATAAATAAAAGGATTTTAAGTTGGGTAATGTTCTCATCTGTTCATCTGGAAGTACTTTCAGTGTACAGTGATATCTATCATAATTTAAACTTCATTTTAGTCTGATAAGTAATATAAAAAAAATGTGAAATGCTTTTGCTATATTTCTCTTAAATGAAATACACATTTAAAAATCAAATATGCTTTCAGAAACATCAAAACAACAATTTTCTTTTCTGATGGAGTTGAGCTTACTATGAATCTTTTCATTTTCTTCAAATAACTTCCATAATTAAAACTAAAAAAAAGTGAAAGGCCTACGTACTGTGACAGGATGCATGATCAAAGGTCTAAGTACTGTGACAAGATAAAAACAGTGGGGCAAGTTTTACTGGAAGGGCGAGAGGACAGCAAGAATGCACTCTGGCTACCAGAGAGGGAGTCCTTGAGCAAAACAATGGGAAATAGTGGACGGATTTATGCAAACACACACAAGAAAAAATAAATAAAAAGAGAGAAAGAGACCTTTACTCAATGAGGATGGGTCCCTGATGTCAGTAGTAAAATGCCAAGAGTTAATCCATGTGGGAAAGGCTAGACTGCATGAGGAAACTTCCACAATAAGTCACCAACAGCTACACTTACTCTTCTCTTGTCCTCTCCACATCTGCCCCTCAAGACTATTATTAAAAGAGGATTTTAGGAGTCAGCCTCAGGCACACAATGATTTCAGTGGCAATCAGTTGAGAACTTCTAGCAGTTTCTCAAATTTGAGTAATATACTTAACTTTTCAAAGGTGGAAATGCTCTAGGCACTGTCTCCCCAAATATTCACTTAATTATTATAATGTTCCTTAATACTTAAATAATACAGACATAAAACTAAGTAAGTATAAACTATTTATGCTCAAGGTACTTATAAAGTCATAAAACCACATATTTTTATTTATAAGTTAAATATAAAACTATAAAACCAGTAAAATTTAAATTGACATTATCTGAATATAATGAACATTACTGTTTTGCCTAAACTAAATCTTTGCTCACTTCATGAATATGGTACTAACAGGAAACAGCCACAGTCCTTTTGAGTTTAGCATTCCTATAGCAACTAGTATTGGTAAAAACCGAATTCTCTCACCAATTTCCTTTATTCAAACCACTACAAACTACTGCCTGTTGTTGCCATCATATTACTATTTGGCTTTCACCTGACATATACATAGTAAGTCTCTCCCTGTTCTTTTCTCATTAGGCCATGACAATCACAGTAGAATTAGTGTTATTCAGGGCCAACACAATTTTAAGTTGAAACACAAAGCTCATTCTAAAAACTGAGCGGCTGTGAGACAGAACATCAGATGATCCAGAACAGACCTATCATTCTTTAGATTACTGAAATGAAAATTTTAAAATTCTTGCAGACAGTTCAAAGTCTAGCCCATCTCCACAATTTACTCTAGCAAACACCTAAAATCCTTTAATAGAAAGCAGCGTTAGCCACTTCGCAATCAAAAATAAAAGCTAAAATAGTTGAATAAGTCTTATTAAATCACAAATTGTTTTAACTTTGAAAAAATCCTCAACTTCACATGTAACAGAGAAATGCATATCAACTTTATATTAAGAGATTATTTCTCACCTATCAAATTAGCAAAATGAAAAAATGTGACAACACAGTTCTACTGATTAGGCCATAGGGGAAAAGAATTCATTCATCACTTACCAATTCTTGTAACCTAAGAAATCCAGGTAAAAGATATGCTTCCATATCTCTTAGATACTCTGCTTTATCAAGAACCTTATGAAAAAAAAAAAGCAGTGTCAAAATTGATTTTAAAAGCCCTTTAGCAAAACAGTTACATAATATAATGCAAAATTATCTGAACTTCCCATGTTAAAAAAAATGGAACTTATGAATTAATTTTTTAAACAGTATTTACATTTGTGGAAGACATTTCAAATAGGTCAAATAAGTTAAAAAATGAACTACTAACAAAATGTTTCAACACAGATTTTAGAGAATGGGTCATAGTTATACTAAAATAGGTTTGTTTTAAAGATATACCATCAAAAAGATAATGAATGAAGATGCTCTAAGGACCTTTTCTTATAGGTATACAAGAAATAAAACTATGTGCATTTTTAATTACATTTAGTAAAAGATAAATGTCTACCACGTACCAATAATTACAAAGCTTTCTGACCTGACCTGAGAGATAGAAGAAAATTCTGAATTTCATCATATAAAACTTTTCTTGCTTGAACTTTGTAACTCGATACTAAACCCTGTTTAACTAGAAAACCGATCATGTTAAGAAATATTTTTTTTTTTTTTTTTTGCGGTACGCGGGCCTCTCACTGTTGCGGCCTCTCCCGTTGCGGAGCACAGGCTCCGGACGCGCAGGCTTAGCGGCCATGGCTCATGGGCCCAGCCGCTCTGCGGCATGTGGGATCTTCCCGGACTGCGCACGAACCCGCGTCCCCTGCATGAGCAGGTGGACTCTCAACCACTGTGCCACCAGGGAAGCCCCAAGAAAGATTAAATTTTTGTTCAGTGTTATGATAATGCTACTGGGATTATGTTGCAAATTATAATCATTTAAATTAGGAATAAAATTAAAATGCAGGGAATATATTATTTCCCTGAATAGTCCAAATTGTTTTTTATCTGTTTTACTGATTAATAGATAGCTTGAAACAATGTATGAGAGTAATCAACTTAAGATATTTCATTCCTAATTCATTTAGACAAAATAAAGCTAAAATTATCTACCACTAAAAAGATACAAATTAGTTTCTCCACTATGTATTCTCAATTGCAGTTTTCCCATCAATTTCCATTTTAAAACTCTCTAATACATGACACAGATTAATTCAAATAAACTGGTCCATTTGTATGCCCATTTTAATGCAAAACACAAAGCTGAAGCAATAAGTTAATAGTTCATTCTTCTGACTGGATACAATTAACCAACTGTAATTAATGGTTTTATGGTATTTTAATAAATGATCCTTCTTCAAAAGCAATTATCAGTGCCCGCTTCAGCAGCACATATGCTAAAACTGGAATGATACAGAGAAGATAAGCATGGCCCCTGTGCAAGGGTGACACGCAAATTCGTGAAGCGTTCCATATTTTTGCTAATTCACTTTGTTATACAGCAGAAACTAACACACCATTGTAAAGCAATTATACCCCAATAAAGATGTTAAAAAAAAAGCAATTATCAAATAACTAATATTCAAAGAAGTTAACATTTTAATTCAGATTCAAACATTTTAAAAATAATTTACCTGAAGGTATTCTAATAGACTTGATTTGTAAGCTTGTTCACTGACTAGAAAACATCCTCAGACATCTTTCTGCATTATTTCCTAAGTGCTGAAACTTACCAATTCATATATTAGCTAGCTGAACGTTCTACGATTTACTCTAAATAATGTTCTATGCTAAACACCTGCAAACTTTTCCACCCTAATGTTTAGTCATCTAACAAATAACTTATCGAATGCCTACTTTGATCCACTGGGCCTGAAAAGTGAGTTGGGTCCTACTTATTCCTCATGGCTCTTTGCAGAATATTGATTCTCCCTCTTCCCTAAAGACACAACTTTGAAACTCTACTTGTTGGAGTCATCCAACACTCTGGGGTCATTCCTCCTTGGTCTTTAAATATTATAGCTTCTGACTATCACATCTCTAATATAACTCCTGTAGTTTTGGATATTTCAAAATCCACATAAATGACCTCCTTCTGATATGGTAGACTCATTTCCTTAAATCCCTCTCTCCACCAGTGATCTTGTTGCCTACGCTACCCAGTGAAAGATCAACTTATTTCCTACATCACTGGTTTCTGAAGTGTAGTCTGTGGCCCCCTGTGAGGTGAGGGTAGGGGGGTGTGCTGTTTCTGATACTCTTTCAGGAAGTTGGTGAGGTCAAAACTATTTTCATAATAATACTAAAAATTTATATGCCTTTCTCATCATGGTGACATTTGCACTAATGGTGCAAAAGCAATGGTGGGTTAAACTAGAGTCGTCTTAGCATAAATGAAGGTAACAGTGCCAAACTATACTAGTAGTTATTAATTCTTCACTATGTACTTGCTCTTAAGAAAAAAAAATTAGACTTTTGCTTCTAAGATGGAGTAGATGCACTTTTTCCTCTTCCTCCTAAGTAAAACTAAGAATCTTGAGTATTACATATAAAACAAATGGGGCTCTGAAAGGTGGAAAGAAGGAGGCAGACCAGCTAGGGACCTCAGGACCAGAAGAATGACAACTCACTTCAGAGGCTGAATTGTCTAAGTTGTCTTTTTGCCTCACATATCCCATTTGTCGAGCTGAATAAGCCGGCAACACAGGAAGGCCAAGCAGCACAGACCAAAAGAGCCCCAACCAAAACCTTACTTTCTCTAGCCAAAGGACCAGGAAAGGGGCAGCTTAGAGAAACTTCCAGGACTATGCACTCTCCAAGTTTTCTTTATAGAGGACATCAGTACATCACTGATTTCTTGTCTCATTTCTTTTTTTGTTTTTGTTTTTGTTTTGCCGTACGCGGGCCTCTCACTGCTGTGGCCTCTCCCGCCGCGGAGCACAGGCTCTGGACGCGCAGGCTCAGCGGCCATGGCTCACGGGCCCAGCCGCTCCGCGGCATGTGGGATCCTCCCGGACCAGGGTACGAACCTGTGTCCCCTGCATCGGCAGGCGGACTCTCAACCACTGCGCCAGCAGGGAAGCCCTTGTCTCCTTATTTCTTCATCCCCTAAACACTGGAGCACCAGAATACTCGGTCACTGGCCTCACCTCTTTTCTAACTCACTCACTCTCTCGGTGACCTAATCCTGTCTCACAGCTTTAAGTACTACTACTGTATGCTCAGAAGTCCAAAATGGTATCTCCATGCTGGACCTCTCTTGACCTCAGACTCAAGCATCCAAGTGCCAACTCAACATCTCTACTTGGACTTAACATGCCCCAAACCAAATTCCTCATCACTCCTTCTCCCCCAGCAAGACCCCACCTGCTGCAGTTTTCTCCACTCGGATAATGACAACCTTATCCCTTCAAGCGCACAAAAACTTTTTTTTTTGAGTCATGCTTGACTTCTTTCTTTCTCTCCTCCTCCACACTCACTCTATCAGAAAATTCTGTCAACCCTACCTTCAAAATATATCCAGTCGATATCTTACCATATCCATTGATACTACCCCAGTCTAAGCCAACATGTTGTTTGCCTAGATTAATACAAATGCTTCATAACTAGTTGTATTAGTTTCCTAGGGCTACCATAACAAAGTACCACAAACAGGGTGGCTTAACCAACAGAAATTTATTATCTCACAGTTCTGGAAGCCAGAAGTCCAAGATCAAGTTATTGGCAGGGCCATGCTTCCCATGAAGGTTCTAGAGAAGGACCTGTATCAGGTCCCTCTCCTAGCTCCTGGTAATCCCCTGCCTTGTGGCAGCATAACTCCAATCTTCATGTGGCATTTTCTCTATGTGCGTGTCTGTCTCTAAATTTCTTCTTTTTATTAGGACATCAGTCATACTGGATGAGGGGCCCAATCTACTCTAGTATGACCTCAACTTAACTAATTAGAACTGCAACGACCCCATTTACAAATAAGGTCATATTCTGAGGTAGTAGGGGTTAGAATTTCAACACACGAATTTTTGGAGGAAACAGATCAACCCATAACACTAGCCTGCACTACTGTACTCTTGTACTCTTCGTCTGATTCTCAAATGAAGAATCAAATGTACCTGTACCCTTCATTTGATTCTCAACATTACCCCTCTCCCCCTTACTTAAACTATATTCCAGCCAAAATGGCCTCCTTCATATTCTTTGAATACACAGGCATGCTCCAGTCTCCTCTGTATGCTCACGTAAATCTCTTTGCTTGGAATACTCTTTTTTCAGATATTTTCATGACTTGCCCCTCGCTTCCTTCAGGTTTCAGCTCAGTTATCATCATCTCAGTGAGATCTTCTCTGCCTTCCCACTTAGAAATAACTAGCCTCCCCCACCCAGGGGATTCTCCCTTACTCTAATATACCACATCTGACATACTACATATTAACTTGCTTACTACATATCTTCCTCAATTAGAGGAATTAGCCACAAGTGGGCAGACACTATTTTGTCTCTGTTCCATCTCCAGTATCTAAAATAGTGCCTGGCACATAAGAAGTACTCAGTAAATATTTGCATAAATAAATGAACAAAATTAACATGTGGAAGGAACTGTTTTACACATTTAAGGAGATGCAAGAATGCATAAGATGTGGTCCCTTCAGTGAGTATAAACTTAGCCATTATGAGAAGGTATTATATTAAATTTTAATTTCAATTCCAGAGATAATCATTTTTTAAAATAAGGTTAAGGTGTTATAAAATCTCACTAATGTAAAACATTATATATTTTCAGTTGTCTGCTAGTTATTTTCACATTGATGTAACAACTAAAACTTGAACTTAGCCAACCTAAAATCAAACAATTCATCTTTCCCAGACCTGCCCCATATATAATTGACAAGTCTGACCTTTGCTGTCTCTTCCATTTATTCTTTTCTGCATCTTCTGCCCCAACTCTAGTCCAGGCCCAAATCTCCTCTAATGGAAACAGTTACAAGAGCCTCAAAACCATCTAGCCTATGTCTTTCAATCCCCTCAAATTCACCTATTCAACATGCCTTCGTAGCAGTCTTCCTAAAGCATGTTTGTTGCTCTAGTCTTCACTACGTCCTTGCCTCTCACTGCCTAAGAAATGAAATAAAGCTTGTTAGTATGGTTTTCAAGACACTCCCTGATCTACCCCCACCCACCTTTCTACTCTTCTTTCTCTTCCTTCATACTTTAAACCCACTAAGACCAGGCTACTTGGCATTCCCTGGCCTCCATTCCCATCTGTATGCCTTTGCCTAATTCCCTCCACAGGAAATTCCTCTTCTTCAGTTTCTTCCTAATGATACCCGAATCATTCTTTTGGATCTATCTCAAATGTTACCACCTTATGAAGCCGTACCAGATGTGCCTGAATCAGTGCTTTGCATATCATGGTTATTACTAATCACATTCTATATGTAGTCATATGTGAGTACGTCATAGCTCTTCTACTAAAGTGAAGCTCCCTTTAGATAAGAACTACATCTACAGACTCATAGATAAGAGAACAAACTAGTGGTCACCAGTGGGGAGAGGGAAGGAAGGAGGGGCAACATAAGGGTAGGGGATTAAGAGGTGCAAACTACTACATATAAAATAAATGAGCTACAGGATACATTGTACAGCACAGAGAATATAGCCAATATTTTATAATAGCTATAAATGGAGTATAACCTTTAAAAATTATGAATCACTATGCTGTACACCTGAAATTTATCTAATGTTGTACATCAACTATACATACCTCAATTAAAAAACTATACCTCAATTAAAAAAATATATCTAAAACATTTTTATGTTGCATAAGCACCTTGTACAATGCACTGTACATAAGTCTCAAAAGAAAAATATGGAAATTGATCTAATAAATCAGTTTTCAAATAAGAGATGATACTTACAATATATACAGTCTGATCCTTGAGACTTTCAGCTTTGGTTATTTGTTTAAATAAGCGAACGAAGTCATTAAATGTTTCACAGGTTATTTGAGTAGAACATTCACCCTCTGAAGAACTAAGATGATTCAGCTTGTTTAAAATTTGTTCCAAAAGCAGCCTCAAGGTAAAGCATTCAACACAATTCACAAAGACATGTGGAAGCTGAAAACAAAAACCAAAAAAGTGTAAATAGAAAACACATATCCACAACAACGGCTCTGCTGGATATCCGCCATTTGCCCTTCTAAATCTATACCCCACCATTCTCCAAACTGCTCTGTGCCCCAGGAGGCTGACCACTACAGACTGCATCGCCCAGACTCATTTTCTAGCTCTTGCTCGATTCAGCCAAAGGGAAGAACCAGGAGACAGAAGCAAAGTGGTAAGAGAAAGAAGGTGAATATTCATTCCCTTGACTCCCACCCCCATCCCACAGCTTGACAGTGGCTGCATCTTCTATCAAAGGCAACAGCTCGAGTTGGGCAGCCTCTCATCAAAGGCTACACCTCTTGCTGGGGCCTGATTACAGCTCCTTCCTGTGCCATTCAGGTCTGAGAGAGGTAAAGGCTCTCAGCACATCACCATCCCTTATTGGTTCCCGTAACATTTCTTCAACCTTTGTAAAATATTATAGTCCCTCCATTAAACACACTTTAATTATTTGAGTTTTCATTTGTTTCCTACAGGGATTGAAAGCAAACCTGTATTTCCCGCTAAAGAATTCTTACAAAGAAACCCAAGAACATGTGAATGTTAAAATTCTTAGTGGGAATTTCTTACTTATAATTTTAAAATAATATTTTTAATCATGGACACACCTAAACCAAAAAAACATTTTTAAGAGTTAAAAACCAGAGTAATCCCCCTATAAGGACTTAGAACTAGCTCTTCATTTAGAGAACTATCAAAATGGAGGTAATTCCAGAAGTAACAAGGAAAAAAAAGATTTATAAATATAGTCTGTTCTCAAAATGAAATCACAAAAGCAGTACTGATCACTCAGAGGAAGACAGCGTGTGGCATCTGGCACAAATAATGGAACCTATAACTATTTTTAGCGACATTCTATAAATCTCACCCAGTAAAGAGGCTTTTCTTTCTCAGAGTAGCAGTGTAACTAAGGCTACATTATAGTTACTTAGGCACAATTTCACCAGCATTTTCTGACCTCCCTTACCCCCACTCCTTTATGAACTACAGTCCACAATAGCTCTGTTAAGACTGTGTTTACTGCTACCTGTGTGCTATCCATGACCTTTAATGGCAGCATATTCTAAATGTCTCTTTGTGTACCTATACCAAAAGTGATGATAATTATCATTACAATGTTTAAGCAGCAACAAAAACCAAGATACATTAAAAAATGAAATACAGCCCTTAACTATGGAACTTCCATATTCAGTTTTCATGCTTTTATTCAATATAGATATTTTTGGACACTTCATGCAGGGAGGTCCAAATGCAAATGCCTGAGCGAGGACCTTGTACACTCAGGTTCTGAAGCCTGGTATGAACCTCAGGCATCTGTATTTTAAAATGCACAGGCAAACTTCAGGATCAAAGGCTAAAATCCCTAAGTTGATGTATGCCAAGAACTGTGCTGGGAATAACCCCAAGAAACAGTTTCAAGCCAGGGAAACACAAAGATTTATCACAGCTGAAAGGGATAAATATTACAACAGAATTAAGCACAGAGTGCTGAGGCTGCACAACAGAGGGGCATCTAACACCGCCTAGAGAGCCAAAAAAGGCTACCCAAAGTGTAAACACAAGAAAACATAGCAAAATAAATAAGCATTTGCCAAATAATAGGGTAGAAGAGTTGGAGTGAATGAGTACAAGAAAGCCATTCCAAGCAGTATGTGCCAAGGGTTGAAAGTAAGAGACAGCCAGAACTGTAAAATAGTTCAGTATGCCACACAAAACACACATACTCTGAGCTAGTTAGGACCGGGGGTAGCAAACTACAGCCTTTGGGTTAGCAACCTGTTTTGATATATACAGCCATGCCCATTTAGATAGACACGGTCCATGGCTGCTTCCACACTAAGGAGGAGTTGAGTGGTTGTAATATAAAGTACCTGGCCCGCAAGCCTAAAATATTTACTATCTGGCCCATAAGAAAAAGTTTGCCCATCCCTGGCTTAGGATATGAAACAGGGTGTGGCAATAATCACGAACAATAGCAGCTAAACTTTATTGAGTGCTTACTATATACTAAGTATTGTGGTAAGCACTTTTAATGTATTAACTCACTGAATTCTCACAATTCCAAATGTTGTCACTATTAGCCCTACTCTTCAGATGCGAAAGCACTAAGGGGTGAACCCAGAAGAAGAACATGAGTCTGCCAGACTCTATCTCAAATTCTTAGGCATTACGTTAAGAAAGATAAACTGAACTCAGCTCATGAAGGGTCTTATATATCAGGCAAAACACCCGAACCTTTTCCTAAATATCTTATTTAAGATTTTCATGGACTAGCTGCAGGGTGGAGAACAGACTGCACTTAGGAAACTGTTGTGGAAATAAATGAAAGAAATAATGGTAAATGAAACTCAAGTAGCAGCAATGGCTATGATTCAAGCTACATGGAGTCAAGGCATTAATGATACAGAATCAACAGGATGTGTTTACTGTTCAATTTACTAAGAGAGTGAGGATAAAGAAAGAGTAAAGAGCAAGTTTAGACAACTGTGTGAATGGTGAAATTCACTGTTAGAGGCAATATGGGAAGAAGGGTAAAGGTGACATATTTAGTTTTGTACTTGTGGAGATTCAGACTTATCACTATCAATATTTCAAATATGTACAATAATGGAGAAGAAACAGATTTCAGTATTTTTAAAGAATGTATTATTATGTGTGTTTTCCCCCAAATATTATCATCCAATGAAAGTTAGAGAGAGTAATTTGGCTCAACTTAAAAAGTACATTCTAACATCAAGGCTCAAGTTATTTAACAATGCCTTCTGAAGCTTACAGTCTTTGAAGGTCTTCAACAAAAAGTTGGTCAGAAATGTTTTATGTAGAAGATACTCCTTCAGAGAAAGGTAAACTAAATATCTCCCAGATCCCTTCTATTTCTAGGAGTCTATGAATAAAAATCAATTAACACTGAGTTTGGGATATTCTTACCTCTAAAGTTTTCAACAAAGTTTGTGTTACATAGGTCTTTCCACTGGCAGTATGTCCATAAATAAAAATGGATGGAAAGCTGAAATGATGTCTCTAGCAGAGAAAAGACAAATATCAGTCTGCACATACAAAACAGAAAATAAACATTCATCAATTTGTGACAAACTTTTCCATGATAAAGTAAATTATTCAATCCAAATGATTTCAACAGTGAGCATTTAGTGGATTCATCATTATACCTCAAACCTACTTGATTTCAACTCTACTCCTTCTCAAAATTTCTGGAAAATCACATTTGGCCTATCTATTATATATGATATATTACTATACATATATATATTCAACCCTTTTTATTATTATACAGGTTTATATATATAAATGTTTGTATTTTCAAATTTGAGAGATTTAACAGATTTTTCAAGAATGATTTTGACCATACTTCATTTTTTTCTTAACCCTTTTTTATAGAATCTAAGCCCACAGGCTGCAACTTCAGTCTACATTCTAAAGCTTTTAAACTAAGCATATGTAAACACAGGACTAGAAAGAATTTCAAGAGTCCTCTGTTCTAAGGAAAACTTACAGGATACTTCTGAATTACGCTTACTACATTTACCTTGGCCTAAATGTGTACATTTCATCATTGTTTTCAATGATCAAATCTACACAGCATATATTTCAAAATACATATTCCCAAGATTCTCCTGAAGTACATTATGAGTCAGCAGCCTAGAGAAAAGTGAAAATTGTCAAACACCCCTATATTGGTCTGGTCAATACTACAAATATGTTTCATTCATTCAATGAACATTAATTAGACAGCTGCTAAATGCTGAAAACCATGATGCACTAAAGAGTACAAAAATCAGTTAGAGATAAAACCTGCTTTGGAGGAATTCACATACACTTAAAAAATAATTATAAGAAAATTGGATGATGCAATTTCCGTGAAAAAGTAGAGTCTCTATGATCATCATCTACCACTACCATAGTACAGTTGACGCTTGAACAACACAGGTTTTGAACTGCTTGAGTTCATCTATACATGGATTTTTTTCAATAAACATATTCGAAACAATTCTGGAGATTTGCAACAATTTGAAAAAACTCACAGATGAACCACGTTGCCTAAACACATAGGAAAAATTAAGTATGCCATGAAGCGTAAAATATATATAGATAATAGTATATCCTTACAAAGGCATAAAGTGAATGATATTTAATATAAAATTAATAATGTGTTAGTTTTGTTTTATAACTTTGCTCCCAAAGGATTACATTACCATACATACCATATGGTATGTCTGTGCCTCCCAGCCTCTCCCCTCTTTCTCTCCCTCTCCCTTCCTCCCTTCTTCCTACCCCTCCTTCCTTCCTATAATTGGAGAAACTGTGTATTAGCCTATCATCACAGGTAAGTGATTTTTCAAAAAAATGTAACCATGTGTTTACAATACTGTATTATGAATATGACTGGAATACTGTATGCCATGAAACTTTATAAGGGTTCATTCATTAGTATATAGGTAGGCTACCATGAAGGAATTCTATCCATAACAGAAGGCTACCATAAAGCAATTATATCGCTGCTTCTTTGTTATCAATGTATGAATCATTATACCTGTAAACAGATATGAATTTCTTTTTCACATTATCTTTTCATTTTTAATGTCTAGTTAGTAATATGTATAACAAGCCCAGTGTTTTGTATTGTTAAGACAATACTGATGTAGATATTGACAGACGATTCATCTTATAAACAAGGTAAACTAACAGTATTGATACAGTATAGTACTATAAATTAGTTCTCTTCCTTATGATTTTCTTAATAACATTTCGTTTCCTCTAGCTTACTTTATTGTAAGAATACAGAATATAATACATATAACATACAAAATATGTGTTAATTGACTATTTATCGGTAAGGTTATTAGCAGTTAAGTTTGGGGTGAGTCAAAAGTTACACACTGATTTTCAACTCCACAGGGGGTCAGCACCCCCAATTCCCACATTGTTCAAAGGCCAACTGTAGTCACAAACATTTATTACATTCTAGCCACCAAGTTACAAATTTCCTTTTAGCAAGACAAATCAGGAACTCAGATTTATACAGGAAAATACTTTCTAATGGCAAATGCCTATGGCAAGAGCAGCCCAACAGATTAAAAATGGATGTTTCATACAGATTCTTTTCTTAAGTTTATACATAACCCTCTTGTAAATTAACTAGCTCAAAAATTCTGTAACAAGAATTAAACGCATGCTTGCTGATCATCTCTGCTAATACAATACTATATTTCACCTTGAAAGAGAAGCACAAGATATCCTTCAGGACACTTTTCCAAGCTACACTAAAACTCTCCTTTCCTGGAATCCCACCACACTTATCTGCATCCACTATTTGGTGCTTAATAATATTCCACCTTACATCATCTTTTCTACTGTTAACTAGAACTGTATTGAACTCTTGCACTGTTATTTAACCTTTCACCTTCATAAACCTAACATACACTGTAATAAGCCAGGATCGGGCACAGTGCCTGGAACAGAGAAGGTGCTTACTAAATATTTATTTGCTGAATACATAAACGAATCTGCTAAGAAATATGAACCAGTTTTTTATAGATCTTTGCATCTCCTACATGCACAGCACCTTACAGAAAAGCGCTATTAAAATTGTTAAATATGACTTCTTCCTGTGATTTACACCAAATTGATATCACTCATCTCTATTTGCCAACATTCATTTTCAGGAGGACCACTTCTGTTTGTGGTGATCTGGGTTTGTCTACTCCAGGGAAGGAATGCATAAGGTACAACTAAGAAAATGTTTCAGTGATAATATTGATAACTACAATTAAAAGCATTATAACTGGGCTTCCCTGGTGGTGCAGTGGTTTAGAATCCGCCTGCCAATGCAGGGGACACGGGTTCAAGCCCTGGTCCAGAAAGATCCCACATGCTGCGGAGCAACTAAGTGGCCCGTGTGCCACAACTACTGAGCCTGAGCTCTAGAGCCCTCGTGCCACAGCTACTGAAGCCCACGCACCTAGAGCCCCTGCTCTGCAACAAGAGAAGCCACCGCAATGAGAAGCCCCTCACGGCAATGAAGAGTAGCCCCCACTCGCCGCAACTAGAGAAAGCCCGCGCACAGCAACGAAGACCCAACGCAGCCAAAAATAAATAAATAAAGTTAAAAAAAAAAAGACCCAATGCCTTAAAAAAAAAAACTGATATTGAAAAAAAAAGCATTATAACTAGAATACTGACTGAGGGTGCACTCCCTGACCTTAGTTCCCTAACTAATGTGCCCCTTTAGAAGGAGGGTGGTACTTTTCCACTAATACTTCCACAGGCCACCCCAGACTGCCACCCAGGTAGTTGGATGAAAGCAGTACTTATGAAAGCAAACCAGAGGTGTGAGGGAAGAACGTGAGTGTGACCCTAAACTCTGATTTACTCTCCTTACAGATGAGATCCAAGTGTGATCAATTCCAAGTCTAATTAATGAGTCTGAAGCAAAAGGCTCACTAAAGGCCACCAGAATATAATCAAAAACAGATTAAGTATGGAATTGATGAATGCTACCTCCTATGGAAAGGACTCCGCAGCAGTGTTCATCCAGAGGAAACATTTAACCTCTTCTCTTAGGCATCACCTGAACTGCTAGTCAAGAAGCCTAGACTAGACCTCTTCTGTGCTTTAACAACGCTGGAAAAGCCGCTGAAGTTTTAAACCTGAAGCACCGCGTTGGCCCTCACAGGTCTCGACAACTACCCATCCACAAAGAACTTACACTAACTACCTCACTGAAACGTGGGGACTCACTTTTGAATAAGTAACACTGGGCAAACACATCTGTTGTATAAAATCCTGTTCAGCTGGGGTAAGAAGCAACTTCGAGTAGCTACTCTGGACTAACACCCTCTCAAAACCGTGGCGTGCGTAAAATATCACGTCCTGGGCCAACGAGCCCTAGTGCAGGCCGGTCCTTCCCGTGCAGTTTAAGAGACCGCTCACAAATTACTTTGGGTGAGGAGTGGGAAAGACCTATAACACCCCCTACCTCAACGCAAAAGACGGTCTACAGCCCCTCAATCAGAACGAAAATTTAAAAATTGGAACATGTCGCAAGACCACGGAATTGTTTGCCTCCGGGATTTGGAAGAGAAAAGATAGCTGGACTACAATACCTCTCCAAACAGGGACTGCAAGGTGGACACTTGGGACTCGCGACAAAGCACCGTGTTTTCCAGGTGAGGCATGCTGGCGGGTACCAAATCACAGAGCAACCCGCGGCCCGCTCCGCGTTCACAGCCGCAGCCTCACCCGCGCTCGGGTCTCCGCGCTCTCGCCGGAAACCGGACTCTCGGGCTTGTGGGAGGAGCCAGCGTGGCCGTGCGTCCGCGTGACGTCAGCGCGCAAGAGGAGCGACGGACCCGCCCTAGTCTTCCACAGCCTGAAGCGGTAGGGCTCTGAGCGCCGTAGAGGGGTTTCTGGAGCCCGCTTTGTGGGGTTGGGCGTCTCGGGCTGCGGCCTTTGCCACCCAAAGGTCGAGAGGGGGATGCAGGGATGGGCGAACAGAGAAAGCGCTTGAAGGGGCTAAGGAGGCCCTGTGGGCTCCACTAAGTCGAGAACCTGTGGGTTCGGCTTTCCCGCCTAAAGGCCCCAAATTTAGAAACCGTAAGTGCTGGGGAGCTTTGTCGTGTAGCCCCACCCAGGAGGGGGAGGCGGTCGTGGAGCCGAGGCCTGCCTCCTTACAGGGACCTGAGGAAAGCGGGCTCAGATAACCAATATTCACAAAAGCTGCGGGTTTTTTTCCTGAGGAGGGTGTGGAAAATTGGCGTCCGGTGCAAAAAAAAGACTGATGGAGTCGAACAAACAACTTGGAATTACTAGTCTTACTCCAAGCCTGAAAACAGATCTGGAAATGCCTCTCCCTCCTAATGGGAGGAAGTTCTAGTGTCAGTTTCTGAGGGCAACAAGAATGAAAAATAATGCTACCTTTAGCATAAGGCTTTCCGTTTATTTGTTCGCGGAACGCGTTTTAGAAACCAGATGCTAGAAGATTCTGGAAATAAACAGATATAGGAGTAGACAGAAATGTATGGTGAAAAGAGGGTTTGGGATCCTGAAGCTGCTGGGTTGGGGCCATTGACTCAACAGAGAGACCTTGGAAGAATCATTGAAACATTCATTTTGAACTTTAACTTCTTTATCTATAAAAGATAACAATAGCTGGGTTATTGCTAGGGATAAAAGATTATATACTTAGTGCCTGATGTACATAGATTTAAGTCATGGATATCAGAATCAGAATCTTGTATTTGTGATAGCCAAAAGGATCTTTTGGTAATCGTGGTCTCCTATAACTTATCCGCTAGTCAAAATCATATTGAAAGCAATTCAACTGCAATTGCCTAAGTACTTTAAGAAAGAATTTTAAAGGATACAATGGCACCATCCATCAAATCTTTTAGTGTTTCTTCCTAAGGGAAGCTAGCCCTTGACCACCCTCTCAAGACGGGGTTATACATTCCCATAACACTATTTTTATAGCATTCAACAAAATTGTAAGTAAATTATCTAAATGTTAGTCTCTGTCTCTAGCTGCTTTGTGAGGGCGGGAAACCTTGTCTTCTTCACAGCTCCATTTTCAGTGTATACTATACTGGCTGGTACATACCTAATAAGCAGTCAGTAAGTAATTATTGACCTGAGAGGAAGTGCCTTACTGCCTGGACAGGTGTAGGGAAGTTTCTCAGAGGAGGGAACTGGGATGCTGAGACTTAAGAATAAGGGTTCAGGGCTTCCCTGGTGGTGCAGTGGTTGAGAGTCCGCCTGCCGATGCTCCGCAACGGGGGAGAACAAAAAGACAAGCTAAAGACATAAAAGGGACAAGTAGGCAATCATATGCCAGGGACTGGCAAGTAATTTTTAAGAATAAACCTAGAGTTGCAGAAGGTCAGGCTGGGGCAAGTGTATGTTATACTAAGAGGATTGGACCTTATATAGGCCGCAGGGAGCCAATGAAGAATTTTAGGCAAAGAAGCAAATGACAAGACTTGACTTTTAGGAAGTTCCTTTTGGCTACAGCACGGAAAATAGAATCAATTTGACTTGTTCAAAAAACTATTGCAAAGTTCTAAACAATAAATGATAATGTCCTAAACTAAAACAGTGGGAAACAAGGTGACAGGGAATGGCAATTAAGGTTTATTAAACATAATGTGGCAGGCACTGTGATAGATACATTAGCCCATTTAAACTTTGCAGTATAATAGATTTGCAAATGGAAAAATTAGCTGAAATTTATCTTACAAGTAGTGTATACTTGAACCTAGGTTTGCTTCACTCCAAAGTCCTAAATCTTTCTACTACATCATACTGGGAAGAAGCTGAATCTGAGAGAGATTTAGAAGTACATTTAATAGAAATCAGTGGCTGCTTAAATGAGATGGAGGGGGAAGTCTTTGAGAGTAACGTTTAGGTTTCTGATTTAGCTGATTTTCGTCTTGGCCAGTAATAAAATCAAAAATAGGAGCAGGCTTATAGATTTGGTGATATCTATACAGGATTTAGTTTTATCTTTAGGACCAAAGTGAGTTTCTCACATTAAATTTGAAGTGTCTACAGGATAACCAGATAGGTCCAGTGGAAATAGAATCTGAAGCTCCCAAAGAGAGTGGCCTAGAGAAGGAGATACAGAAGTTATCACCACATAGGTAGTTGAGCCAGTCCTCTGGATAAGATTACACACAGAGAATACATGTTTGTTACACATTAAACCTGCAAATAATCCTTTAAAAAATGTAATAGTAGTAGATGAAAGTTGGTGCTTAAGTACTGTAAATTATTTTTTCCACAGAAAGAATGTGTCTTCAAAAAATATCCCAATAGTAAAAAGCTCACTGAAATCCTTTACAGCATATTTAATAGCTGTAGTTTGGGGCCAGTTGTATTAGAACTCAAGTTTTAGTTGATGGAAAAAATCAGGAGAACCTACAATCACAAGTAGATTGTTTCACTAGGTTTTCCACTTATCGGAATTAGTTTTATAAACCAAAAATTTGGGTAATACATATAGCGCTAGTTTAAGGAGTATGAGAAAATAATGTGGGAACGGTTTCCTATAGAAAAGAAAAAGTGAACACATCACAAGCCATGCATGACCAATAGTTATGCACGAGGGATGTTTTAAAGAGTTCTGAAAATTGCCAAGTCTATCAATATGAAACATAAGGAGCAAAAAGTATAGTTTTTATGTGTTAAAAGGGTCTTTAACCATAATTTTAATCTTTTAAAGTTAAAACATTAAGCAAATAACATGAAACAACAGGAAAATTTATTTTTTATAACAAAGCTCAAATAACTTGTTTATAAGTGTTTATGAACCAAAAAAAGTAACCTAATGAAGCTAACTTTATTATCTTTATTTTTAATTTTTTTAACAATACCTCTGTGCTCTTTTAATCTTTGGTTACTTATTCTGTAGTTTTTAACTTAATGATTTGTTTACTAAACAAACATAGAAGCTTTAATCCTAAAATACTTGGTGATAAAATGGGCTTTCAAGTTAATTGTTTTTCAATGCCATTTTGAAAGTCTGGTTTACATTGTGATGTACTGGCATTCCAGGACTAATAAAATATAAATTGTTTAAAAAGTAATCAAACAGAAAGAAAATCTTTAATAATATTGTGGAACTTAGTCATGGCATCAGATAAACTAGCGGTAAACCCAAATATAGATGGAAAATTTCAAGAAGATTTTATTATAGCAAATTAATCTAATTCTGTGAAAGTAATTCCGGTTCATCCCCCTGCTCAAATCCTTCTCATTTCCCCTGCCAGCCAGATCCTCACAATGTACAAGACCCCATAAAACCTGCTCCCCACCTCACCCTTTACTTTGCTCACCTCATGTTTTGCTTCTCCTCCTTAAGCTTGCTCTCTTTCAGCCACACTGGCCTCCTTGCATTCTCTGGACTATGCTGGGCATGCTCCAGCTTCTTGTGACTCTGCTCTTGCTATTCCTCCTGAAATCCTTTTCTCAATCTTAATTCGCATGGCTCACTCCTGATCTCCTTTAATCTCTG
Source organism: Aethalodelphis obliquidens (assembly GCF_003676395.1). Lineage (NCBI taxonomy): Eukaryota > Metazoa > Chordata > Mammalia > Artiodactyla > Delphinidae > Aethalodelphis > Aethalodelphis obliquidens. The sequence continues at coordinate 6,518,802 of NW_020837971.1, forward strand.
CTCAAATGTCACCTTACTAAAGGAGCCTTCTTTGACCACTTAAGTCTGTGCTGTCCCCCATTCCCCTTTTTTTATTTTGATTCACAATACTTATTCACAGTACTTGTCATCTACATATTTTACTTGTTATTGTCAGTCTCTCACACTAAAATGTAAGGCCTGTGAGGAGCTCTATCAAAAAAAGTTCCTGGTGCATAGTAGGTGCTCAATAAATATTTATTGAATTAATTAATGACTTCACTTATCCCAAATGACTAGCACGAGCTCTGATACAGAGTACGTGTTTAACCACATTTGGTTAATGAAATGATTACTAAGGAAAAACTACTGAAAAATTAAAACACTAAAAAAACCCCAAAAGTTTTAGTTTTAGTTGCAATGATGATTGTTTTCTGTGTCTTTAAATATGGCATCCTCCCTTATTCAGCAGTCTGATTATTGTAGTTTTAGCTACTTTGAAGACTACCCTAAACCCAAAAGAAAGAATGAAATGGTTGTTGTGCAAAAAATAAATAAGCATATAAATAAATAAAATTGGGTTAAAATCCAGGCAGTTTACTCTGAAATGAAGTTAACTTTAGGTCTTTTGGACATTTACTCTTAAGGAAGTTTGAATGTGAAGGACCAGCATGGTCTTTAGAAATTGGATAGTGTATCCTCAGTACCATGTTAGCCATTTGTGAAAGTCCCCCCAGGTGGATGAGGACATTGTTTAGGGTATTATCTGAAAATAAACCAAATATTGAGTTTTTTCTAAAGTAAACATATTTTAATAACATATAAATACTGATTAAATAATAATTACCTATGTTCACATATTCATATTAGGAGAAAACATGGAGTAGATCTGAAAGCAATGTCATACTTGGGCAGATTGCTGTGTTATTTTATGTACCTTCTCTAACCTTAACTCTAATTCAATCTAAGCATGATGTCCACCTTTCCTGCTTCCTCCATTTACCACCTGGGATAGGCAGAATAATGTCTTCCCAAAGATAGCCACGACCTAATTCCAGGACGTGTGAATATGTTAGATTACATGGCAAAGGGGAATTAGGCTGCAGATGGGAGGAGGTTATCAGCTGACTCTGAAATGGGGAGATTAGACAGTACTTATCTAGGTGGGCCCAGTGCAATTACAGGCATCATTACTAGTCAAAGAGAGAGGCAGAAGAACCAGAGAGATGGCATTGTGAGACTTGGTCTGACCTTGCTGGCTTAGAAGTGAAAGGAATGGGGACAGGAGCCAAGGAATGCAGGCAACCTCTAGAAGCTGGAAAAGGGAAAGAAATGGATTCTTCCCCAGAGCTTGCAGAAAGGAATGCAGCCCTGCTGAAACCTCGAAATGAGTGAGACTCATTTCAGACTTCCGACCTCCAGAACTGTAAGAAAATAAGTTTGTGTTGTTTTAAGCGACTAAGTGTGTGGTGATTTGTTACAGCAGCAGAAGAAAACTAACCCTACCTATTACATGAGAGTTCATTCTGATCTTTTTGCTAGGATAAAAATTTATATGTACTCCATTGATTAGTACATTCGGCCCTCTGGATCTGCAGGTTCCACATCCGTGTATTCAACCAAGCTCAGATTGAAAATATTAAAAAAAAAAAAAAAAA